>NW_022681474.1:4576769-4755217 GCF_009764315.1 Trachypithecus francoisi | reverse complement strand
TTTATTTATTCATTGATCTGGACAGAGTCTGGCTTTGTCACCCAAGCTGGAGTGCAGTGGCACAGTCTTAGCTCACTGCAGCCTCCGCCTCCTGGGTTCAAGAGATTCTCCTGCCTCAATTTCCCAAGTAGCTGGGATTACAGGCGTCTGCTACCACGCCCGGCTAATTTTTTGTATTTTCTTAGTAGAGACAGGGTTTCACCACATTGATCAGGCTGGTCTCAGACTCCTGTCCTTTGGTGATCCGCCTGCCTTGACCTCCCAAAGTGCGGGGATCACAGGCGTGAGCCACTGCACCCGGTCCAGACCTTACTTTTTAAAGCATTTTTAGGTTCATAGCCAAACGGAATGGAAGATACGGAGACTTCCTATATACTCGCTGCCCCCCACACATGCACAGGCTTGCCTACTATCAACATCCCCCACCACAGCGGGGCATTTGGTTACAGCTGATGAACCCGCAATCACACGTCTCGATCGCCCTGAGCCCGTAGTTTACATTAGGGCTCACTCTTGGTATGTACATTCTGTGGATTTGGACAAATAGATAATGACGTGGATCTACCATGATCGTATCGTACAGAGTAGTTTCACTGCCCTAAAAATTCTCCCTCTTCTGCATATTTTCCCCTCCCTGTCTCCAACCCCTGGCAATCACTGACTGTTTTCCTGCCTCCGAATTTTGCCTTTTCTAGAATGTCATATACTTGGAATCCTGCAGTACATATTCACATCAGCTTCTCGTTAGGGTTCTTACTGAGAGCTGGTCACATGGGCACCTGCTGCCTAGCACAGACCCAAATTCCAGAATCTCAGACGGAAAGCAGGTGTTCGGCAAAAACCACTTTGCTTGCGTAAACTGTTTAGGTGCAGTGAATTGCTCTTTAGGATGGTGGGAACCCTCCTGAAATCCAGGTTCTCAGGTGCCAGCCAAGGGCCAACCTTGTGAGGGGGTCTTTTGAAGCACGTGCTCTTTTCTGCACACTCCACGATGGACCAGGCTTAGCAAAGCGCATTTCAGGTGCCTGAAGTCATGGCTCCTTCACCTTGAGCTTGGGAGCTTTTCCTTTTGTCTTTGACCACTACATTGCTGACCTCCTTGGAGCAGGACCACATGTTAAGCCACTCTTGCTTTTTTTTTTTTTTTTTCCATCTCTGATACTTTGCTTCCCCTGTCCTGATGGAATTATTTATGTGGCTATGGTCCCCGCTGAACTGGGAAGATGAAAAAGGTATAATCCCCCATGACATTCATTCAGTTTGTTTCTTAAGAAGCTTCTAAGAAAACCCTGTTTTTGAAGCACTGGGTATTCCATCAGTTGAAATTCCTGGACATGCCTTTATTTTTATTTTTATTTATTTTTTTTGAGACGGAGTCTCACTCTGTTGCCCAGGCTGGAGTGCAGTGGTGCGATCTCGGCTCACTGCAAGCTCCGCCTCCCGGGTTCCCGCCATTCTGCTGCCTCAGCCTCCCCAGTAGCTGGGACTACAGGTGCCCGCCACCGCGCCCGGTTAATTTTTTGTATTTTTAGTAGAGACGGGGTTTCACTGTGGTCTCGATCTCCTGACCTTGTGATCCGCCCGCCTCGGCCTCCCAAAGTGCTGGGATTACAGGCGTGAGCCACCGCGCCTGGCATCTTTCTTTAAAAACATTTTTTTTTTTGAGGTCATGTTCTTGTCTTTACTGGAACCATTTTTATATGTTGTTTCACTGGTTTGGGAATGAAACATTTTAATGAGATTTGCAGCGACTGCTGATCTGTTACCCGGGAGTGGTGGTTGTACCTTTTTGCTGTTGTGCTAGGAGTGACTTGAGACTTAGAATTCTCACCATGACTTTTGAAGGTTGAGACATTGCGGTAGAGATGCAATGACTTATTTCTCCTTAGAGGAAGCCTTTGTTTTTCTTTCCTGCCTCGCTTCATTATACCACAGAGTTAATAGTCTTGATTTTAGTGAAATAACAGTAACAGCAAACCTGCCTTTGGATGTTAAATACAAACTGCATCCTTGTACAGCACCGTGTTACTCTAATTTTTTAAGAAATACTTAATATTTCTAATTGATTGTTTGCTTTCTATGGAATTTTCCCCAAACCTTAGCTTTCTGGTGCAGGCTCTTTCCTGTCTCTTCCCCTCTTGTTTATTAAAATAGAGTCATATGCCCGTCACGTGTGGGAGACTGTCGCCAGGGTAGGACAGACGTCAGGCACTGTTGTCTGCGTCTACCAGGGCCTATTATCCCAAGTTCCATTGTGCAGGCTGTCTGAGGACTTTGCCTTGTGTACCACAGACTAACATTATTTTTCTTTTTCATAACTCACATTCGAAGTCATTCTTGACAGGTGCTTTCTGTGGGTGAAAAGGCTGCGTACGTCTCAGAGCCCCGAGCGGTTGTTTGTTATGGTTTAATATTTATCGAAAGCTGTCATCTATGGGAGCACTTACTGACTGGAGGCCAGACAGGGAGAGCCACGTGTTTTTCAAAATTACCTTGTGTGTGTGTATGTCCCTTTATTTTTTTCAGGGGGCATTATCGCTGTTTAGTGAGTGACAGAGTTTAAGTGGGCATGACTGAGAGGATGTGCATGTTATTGTTTGCCTGCGTTTTGGGGCTTGGCTGTGGTAACAGCTGTGGGGTTTGCTGTCACCAGTCCCCCTCCCTGCTGTAGGTAGTGTCGTCAGCGTGCACATCGGTGAGGGGTCCTGGTGGCAGAGCCGCACTGCTGAATGCTTTGCAGTTGAATTCACTGTCCCTGGAATCCTGAGAGAGGGATTGAGGACTTAATTGTTCGTTCTGCTGTGTCTTTGATATAAGACAATCTGAGGAGATTTTGTTTTTCTAAATAAAATGGGAAAGACGTTAGTGGCCTAGAGTTGTTGTATTCGTCTGTTTTCACGCTGCTGATACAGACATACCTGAGGCTGGGTAATTTATAAAGAAAAAGAGATTTAATGGATTCACAGTTCCATGTGGCTGGGGAGGCCTCTCCATCGTGGCAGAAGGCAAAAGACACATCTGATATGGCGGCAGGCAAGAGAGAGAATGAGAACCAGGTGAAAAGGGAAACCCCTTATCAAACCATCAGGTCTCGTAAAAGACCTCCTCACTACCACGAGAATAGTATGGGGGAAACTGCCCTGAGATTCAGTGATCTCCCACTGGGTCCTCTCATAACGTGGGAATTATGGGAACTGTAATTCAAGGTGAGATTTGGGTGGGGACACGGCCAAACCCTATCCCTTCTCTTACTTTCTAGCAGCAGATTCTCTAAGTCAGAAAAGGCAGATGTGGGTTTGGCCTGGGATTCATTTCCTTGAAACTCCTCATAAAAGTCTTACTTGAATGACATGATTATGAAACAGTAGATCTTTTCCCTGCCATTCCTACTATATGTTAGTTTTTTGGATTTTTTTTTGAAATGGAGTCTCCCTCTGTCACCCAGGCTGGAGTGCAGTGATCTTGGCTCACTACAGCCTCCTCCTTCAGGAGGCAGGAGGCAATTCTCCTGCCTCAGCCTCCTAAGTAGCTGGGACTACAGGTGGACGCCACCACAGCTGGCTAATTTTTGTACTTTTAGTAGAGATGAGGTTTCACCACGTTGGCCAGGCTGGTGTCAAACTCCTGACCTCAGGTGGTCCACCCACCTTGGCCTCCCAAAGTGCTGGGATTCCAGGTGTGAGCCACCGCGCCTGGCCAGATACCTATTTTTTTGTTTAATTTGGTGTGACAGAAGTGGAACTCAATGGCACATTTTAAATGAATGCAGTTTATTGCAGATAAATTATACCTCAATAAAGTATATGAGTTGCTGTGTATGCCAGGTGCAGTGCTTAGGCCTTGCAAAACACACAGGTGATAAAACATGGTTTCTGTCCTGTAGGCTTCATAATCAAAAATGATCTGTATATATGATGGGATGCGGGAAATGCTACCTGAAAATATGGCATCTTGGCATACTGAATATTTCAGGCCGAAGGAAATGGAGGAAACTGTAGAAGCAGGAAGGTCACCCTCTAACCTTCTCTCACCCTTTTCCCCTAAAGTGGGCTGAAAAGAATTCTCTGGTCTGCCTGAAAGTTGGTCATAAGACCCTCATGCCAGTGGGGTTCTGCCCTGTTCCCAGAGGCCAAGAATAATTTGGAAAAGCAGGCCTTGCTAAGTTTCTCCTAGTTTATTACCATTAAATGATACCCTTTCGTCCTCCAATCATACATCAGCATGACTGTCCATAAAAATAGACAGTTTTTCCTAGGTTGTCTGGGCTTCATTTCTGAAGGCTCTCATGTCACATATGACTTATATTAATTTTTCTTTTCTTTCGGAGACAGAGTCTCACACTCTGTCACCCGGGCTGGAGTGCAATGGTGCGACCTTGGCTCATTGCAGCCTCCCATCTCCTGGGCTGAAATGATCCTCCTGCCTCAGCCTCCCAGGTAGCTGGGACTACAGGCACATGCCACATGCCTGGCTAATTTTTATATATTTTGTAGAGATGGGTTTTCACCATCTTGCCCAGGCTGGTCTTGAACTCCTGGGTTCAAGTGATCCAACCACTTTGGCCTTCCACAGTACTGGTATTATAGGTATAAGCCACTGCACTTGGCCTTTAAATAAATTTTTAATGTGTTTATTTTGTTAAAAAAAAAAATAGTCCTCTCACCTGTAATCCCAGCACTTTGGGAGGCCGAGGCGGGTGGCTCACTGGAGGCCAGGAGTTTGAGACTAGCCTGGCCAACATGGTGAAACCCTGTCTCTACTAAAAAAAAAAAAAAAAATTATCTGGATGTGGTGGCACATGCCTGTAATCCCAGCTACCTAGGAGGCCAGGGAACAAGAATCACTTCAACCCAGGAGGTGGAAGTTGCAGTGAACCGAGATCGTGCCACTGCACTCCAGCCTGGGCAACAGAATGAGACTGTCTCAAAAAAAAAAAAAAAAAAAGTAAAAAGCCGAACTCTCCCCCCGACCCCCCAAGGCTAAACTTACCTTTTATTTTTATATTCTATTCTATACTCAAGATGACAACTAAAACCCCCAGATAAACCGAGAAGCACTTGATTATAGTCAGTTTCAGTCAAATCTCTAGGATACAGAATGGATTGGAAGTTGTATAAAATAAATTTTCTTGCACAAAAATGTGGGGGAAAAAAGGAAATGTGTACTTTAGTTTTCAAGTTACAAAAGAGAATCTCTTTGATGGTATAAAATGCAGCAGTAATAATTCTTCCAGTCTTATTAAAGAATTCAAATGCACCAAACTCAATAAAATGTAAACTGTAGGCTCAAGGGCACATGAAGGTAGTCTTTCTTAGTGACTTATTTTTCTTAAAACTTTGATTTCTCGTAGATGTTATATGGGAATGGACTTTTATTCTGTGAATGTTTTATTTCAGATAGACTTGCAAAGCCCTTCTATATACATGGGCACTGTTTTTAGTTTTTTGTCACCCCAAACCTCAAAAATTCATCTTAGCCTAAAAGACTTTCTAGACTTTTCCTGAGTCCAAAGTCATCCTGCTGATGTCACGCTTTAGGTTCTGAAAGGTTTTATGTGGAGTGTTTTTTTCTTCTTTCCTAAGAAGGAAAAGATCAGAAAGGAACTTGTAACCATTGTTGAGCATTTTAGGAAACGTGAAAACCGACTTCATTTCATTTGTAGGGAGAAGCATGCTAGATGTGAGTATTATTTGGAAACGTCCAAATTTTAACCATGACTGGAGACAGCAGTGTGATGGCAAATTTCAGGTCAAAGTCTGGTATTTCTTTGCTTTCTTCCCATTTTATCTTGTCTTCTCATTTCTTTTACTTTTCTATTTCTCTTCTATTTCTTTGCTTTCTAATGTTTCCCTTCAATTTTGAGCCATTTTCTTTATTCCCTCTACGTATGAACTCACAGCAGTAGCAAAAACACTGACCTCTCAGAAATATATTTATCTATATATCCAAGGACTCCGAAAAACAGATTCAAATACATTAAGCCTCAGTAGTGAAAGTGTGACTTGACTAGGAAAGATATTTATGTGCAGCAGGTCTTCTCAGGGTTTGTCTATTTGCAAAATGTATTCAGTATTCATGGAACAGATACGATGGGTGCTCACTCTCCACCAGGCACCATGGTCAAACATAGAAGGCTAACCTATGTCGCCTCTATTCTGAGGATCCCTGTGATGACACAGGAGGGGACAGAAACATGGATAGAAATTTGTAGTTGCAATATAGTGTCAAAATGACCTTCAGGAAGGCACGAACCATGTGTTGTGCTCATATAGTCCTGTTACAGGAAAGAGATCCTGATCCAGACCCCAGGAGAGGGTTCTTGGATCCCACGCTAGAAAGAATTCAGGGTGAGTTTATAAAGTGAAAGCAAGTTTCTTCAGAAAGTAAAGGAATAAAAGAATGGCTATTCCATAGACAGAGCAGCTCTGAGGGCTGCTGGTTTCCTTTTTTTTTTTTTTTTTTGAGACGGAGTCTTGCTCTTTTGCCCAGGCTGGAGTAAAGTGGCGTGATCTTGGCTCACTGCATCCTCTGCTCCCTGGGTTCAAGCAATTCTCCTGCCTCAGCCTCCCGAGTAGCTGGGATTATAGGCGCCTGCCACCATGCCCGGCTAATTTTTGTATTTTTAATAGAGACAAAGTTTCACCATGTTGGCCAGGCTGGTCTTGAGCTCTTGACCTCAGGTGATCCAGCCACCTTGGCCTCCCAAAGTTCTGGGATTATAAGTGTGAGCCACTGCGCCCAGCCTGGTTTCCCATTTTTATGGTTATTTCTGGATGATATGCTAAACAAGGGACGGATTATTCATGCCTCCCCTTTTTAGACCACATAGGGTAACTTCCTGTCGTTACCATGGCATTTGTAAACTGTCATGGCGCTGGCAGAAGTGTAGTAGTGAGGACCATCAGAGGTCATTCTCATCGCCATCTTGGTTTTGGTGGGGTTTGGCCAGCCAGCTTCTTTACTCAGCCTGTTTTACCAGCAAGGTCTTTATGACCTGTGTTTTGTGCTGATCTCCTATCTCAGTCTGTGACTTGGAATGTCTTAACCGTCTGGGAATGCAGCCCAGTAGGTCTCAGCCTTGTTTTACCCAGTTCCTATTCAAGATGGAGTTGCTCTGGTTCACATGCCTCTGATAGTCAGGCCTAAGAACCATCATGGAAACCTCCATTTCCTTGGCCTCTGAGGCTTTGAGGAAGAGTATATGCAGATGTCGATGAAAAGAGTCAAACTCTGTAAAATATTTAAGGAGGTTTATTCTGAGTCAAATATGAATGACCAAAGCCTGTGACACAGCCCCAGGACGTCCTGTGAACATGGGCCCAAGGTGGTTGGGGTGCAGCTTGGTTTTATACATTTTAGAGGGACAGAAGTTAGAGGCAGACATCAATCAATGTCATATTTAAGGTGTACATTGGTTTGGTCTAGAAAGCCAGAACAACTTGAAGCAGGGATTTCCAAAATCTTTGAATGCAGGTGCGTTCAAAGAAAGGGATTTTGGAATAGATTTTGAATGTAGGTGCATTCAAAGATTTTCTGATTAGCAGTTGGTTGAAAGAGTTAAGTTATTATCTAAAGATGTGGAATCCATAGAAAGGAATGTCTGGGTTGAGATAAGGGATTGTGGAGACCAAGGTTTTTGTTATGCAGATGAAGCCTCCAGGTAACAGGCTTCAGAGAGATTAGATAGTAAAAGTGCCAGACTCTTAGTTAGATCTCTCCTGGAACAGGAAAAGATGTGGAAAGGAGATGACATTCGCTACAGAATGTAGATTTTCCTCACAAGAGACAGCTTTGCAGGGTCGTTTCAAAACATGTCAAAGAAATGTATGTTGGGGTAAAATACTTTGATTTCTTTCAGCGCCTGCTATCTGTCACTTGATGCTATACTAGAGACAGGCTGGAATTTGGTATCTTATTGCTACAAAGTATTTGTTTTCTCAGTCTTAAGATTTCTGTTTTAATGTTAGTGCATGCTGGCCAGTGGTGCCTGAATTCCAAAGGGAGGAGGGTAGAATGAGGCGTGGCTGATCCTCCCTTCTCGCCCTGCACTAGTCTTTCAGGTTGACTTTGAAATCCCCATGGCCAAGAGGAAGGTCCTCCATTCAGTCAGATGAGGGGATTTAGAATTTTATTTTTAGTTTACACTGATTGGAGTTCTTGTGAGAGTTCTGAAATGAAACCTTGCCTTGGAGAATGGGTAGAATTTAGTCAGACTTAGCTTTGGTTCTGCCATTTTGTTTGGCTTCCTTTCGTATGAAGACCGGCCATTGGCCCGTTTGCTCTTGTTCCTTGGCTGGTTTCAATGTTGGCATTGCCCTTACAGACTGGGCTGCAGAGTAGACAGACTTTTCTTTGGGTATTCAAAATATCACCATCAAGTACTGTTAACATGCTTTTTTAGCCTGGAAACTTTCCCAAGGCCGTTTTCCCCACCCACTGACTTGCCTTTAGCCATGGTAATCATTGCTTTTGTACTGTTTTAAGAAAAAAAAGAAAAAGTCCTTTTAATGTAAAAGTCATAAACCATGGCCTGACAACTGCAGATAATTACATTACTCATTTGTTTTTATTGTTAGTATAACTTTTAATTGTCTTCCATATCTTCGTGCCTATTGTTTGCTGGGCTGAAGTTAACGATGTTTTGAAGTCAGTTCAGAGGTGAATGAAGGGTAAGATCATAATAGCAGATATAGATGTGTTGTTGGCGTTTTGTGAATGTTAAATGCTAATTTAATCAATAACAAATTTTGAAAAAGAATGAAAAGTTCCCAGCGAGGGAAAGAAAGGTATTCTGTATGAGAGGCACCTTTTATCTGTGGATAGTACTGTTCATTTCTTTTGCAGATATGAAATATAATTACTTCACCTCAATTATTACTTAATTGTACAGCTTGCTAGTGTTATAGGAAAGAGTTCTCCATCCGGACCCCAAGAGATGGTTCTTGGGATTGGTGCAAGAAAGAATTCAGGGCGAGTCCATAGAGTAAAGTGAAAGCAAGTTTATTAAGAAAATAAAGGAATCAAGAATGGCTACTCCATAGACAGAGCAGTGCCGAGGGCTGCTGGTTTCCCATTTTTTGGGTTATTTCTTGATGATATGCTAAACAAGTGGTGAATTATTCATTCTTCCCCTTTTTAGACCATATAGCATAACTTCCTTGCATGGCCATGCCATTTGTAAACTGTCATGGCACTAGTGAGAGTGTAGCAATGAGGAAGACCAGAGGTCACTCTCATTGCCATCTTGGTTTTGGTGGGTTTTGGCTGCTTCTTTACTGCAACCTGCTTTATTGGTAAGGTCTTTATGACCTGTATTTCATGACGACCTCCTGTCTCATCCTGTGACTTAGCATGCCTTAAGTGTCTGGGAATGCAGCCCAGTAGGTCTCAGCCTCATTTTACCCAGCCCCTACTCAAGATGGAGTTGATCTGGTTCCAATGCCTCTGACACTAGTATTTGAGGAAGCTCAGATGTTTTTAAAGTATGGATAGTAGCCATGATATAAATCCTTTCTCTTTTTGCAGTTGGAGACTTTACAGCAACCTCTATGCCAGTGATTCCCAAGCCCTTTGGAGTTAGAACTCTCTGTCCTTGTTGTGCTGGTTTGAGTCTACCCTTCCTTCCCTGCTGTCAGATCCTATATGCTGTATCTTAGTTGAATATTGACTTCCTTTCAAAATTCTTTGACCTCTTCTGAATTACATGAGATACTTTAAATTGGACTAAATGTAGGGAAGGGATTTTGGAATAGAACTAGGGAATGTCCCAACTGGCAGCTTCCCCAATTTATCCTAAGACATTTCGCCGTTTCTAGGATGGGTTTTTAAAGACACCTCTCCTTTTCTGGGATCAGTTGTTTGGATCTAAGTTTTTTTGCACTGTGTGTGTCTCTCTCTCTTCTTTTTCACTTAGTATATTCTTCTGCAGAATGGTCAGTATCTTATTTTAGCTTTAGAAGGCACCAGTTTAAAGAAGTAATAAAATCATAATTATCAATACAATACAATTGTCATTGTCAATACTGGAGAAGTTAGCAAAGGTATTGGAAGGCCAACTACATTCTTTATTTCCCATGTGACTTTTTCTGTAGAAACTCACCTAGAGTCCTTAAAGGGGATAACTGGTAACTTTCTGACATATGGTGAAAGGCCTCTGCTGGCCACTGGGCAGCTTTCAGAGAGTTTTTTCCCTATTTATTTATTTATTTATTTATTTATTGTTTTTTGAGGCAGAATCTTGCTGTCTTGCCCAGGGTGGAGTGCAGTGGCACATTCTCTGCTCACTGCAACCTCCAACTCCCAAGTTCAAGCAATTCTCCTGCCTCAGTCTCTTCAGCAGCTGGAACTACAGGCATGCACCACCATACCTGGGTACTTTTTTGCATTTTTAGCAGAGATGGGGTTTCATCGTGTTGGCCAGGAGGTCTCAGTTTCCTGACCTCATGATCCACTGGCCTCAGTCTCCCAAAGTGCTGGGATTACAGGCACAAGCCACTCTGCCCAGCTGTTTTTTCCTTTTTTAGAATATTTAATTTTTAGAGCTGGGTGTGGTGGCTCATGCCTGTAATCCCAGTACTTTGGGAAGCTGAGATGGAAGGATTGCTTGAGACTAAGAGTTTGAGAACAGCCTGGGCTACATAGCAAGACCCTGTCTCTATAAAAAATTAAATAATTAGCTGAGCATAGTTCTGCACACCTGGAGTCCCAGCTCCTCAAAAGGCTGAGGTGGGAGGATTGCTTGAGCCCGAGAGGTTGGGGCTGAAGTGAGCCAAGATTGTGCCACTGGATTCCAGCCTTGGTGAGGTCCTATTTCAAAATAATAATAATGATAATAATAATTTTTAAGTTAAAAATTGTATAGCTCACTGTAGTCTTGAACTCTTGGGCTCAAGTGAGCCTCCTGCCAAAGCCCCCCAAGTAACGAGGACTACAGATGTGGACCACCATGCTTGGCTACTTTATTTTTTTACTTTTTTTAATTATTATTTTTGAGATGAAATTTTGCTCTTGTTGCCCAGGCTGGAGTGCAGTGGCACAATCTCGCCTCATTGCAACCTCTGTCTCCTGAATTCAAGTGGTTCTCTGCCTCAGTCTCCCAAGTAGCTGGGATTACAGGTATGTGCACCACCATACCTGGCTAATTTTTTTTCTATTTTTAGTAGAGTTGGGATTTCACCATATTGGTCAGGCTGGTCTTGAACTCCTGATCTCAAGTGATCCTCCCGCCTCACCCTCCCAAAGTGTTGGGATTATAGGTGTGAGCCACCCTGTCTGGACTTTTTTACTTATTTTTATTTTTTTCTAGAGACAGGGTCTCTCTATGTTGCCCAGGCTGATCTTGAACTCCTGGCCTCAAGTGATCCGCTTGCCTCAGCCTCCCAAAATGCTGGGATTACAGGCATGGGCCACCATGCCTGGCCCACAGAGTTTTCTGGAGGAGAAACTGAATAGCCATCTGAACTTCTTGCCTAGGTTTGTTTGGAGAAGAGAGTCAAGCAGCACTTGAGTGATTTGAATTTTTGTTGAGAAAAACAAAGTGAAAAAAATTTTTTGACATCAGATATGTTGTTTTAACCTCCGGGGCAGATTTTATTTTTCTTTTACTTTTTGTTTTTATCCTTTTGTACTATTTTTAAAGACAGGAATGAGAAGAAATTATCCCTGGACCATTCCTCCCAGTGAAAAACATAAAATGTGACTATCCGGAAATGGAGTGTGATCACAGGGGCATGTATGGCTGAGTCATCCAAAATGCTGACTGTCGTGTAGGGCTCTGTGGTTTTGGTGGGTTTCTTACCTTCTGTGTGCTCTGGTTACTTCATCAATGTGATGGAGATGATAATCTCATTGGATGTTGCAATTTACTGAGATCATTCTTGTAAACACTTAGTATAGTTTCTGGTACACAGCAAGCGGTTCGTGATTGTTATTGCATGACTATATCCAGATTCTATTATGTCATGTTACTATGCCATCAAAGATTCGAGTTCCTTGGTGCACTGATGTGATCTTTTGAAACTCAGAGCAAATATTACCTGGGCCAATGTTACATGAGTATTTGGCCATGAAGATCAGACAAAGAAGCCACCCTAGCAAGTGACTGTTTCATTGAAGTATGGTTTGTATGGTTTGTCTGCCATTGTCATTGGGAGCACGTAGAACCTCCTCAGGCTGAGTGGGCAGGGCCCGTGTGTAGCTGCTCCCATGTTGAGAATACAGCACTTTGAAAATAGCCTTGGCAAGAACCACCCTTGCTGTTAACCAGCTCGTCCACTAACCAGCTGTGTATACCCTAGGTCAGGCCAGCTGTTTATATATTATAACTCACTCCATTAAAGAAAAGTGAAGATATTTGCTAAGAGAGTAGGTCTTAAGTGCCATCATCACACGCACACAAGGGGTGATGATGGCAGGTGATCGGTATGTTAATTAGCTTGATTGTGGTGATCATTTCACAATGTACACATATATCAAAAAACCATGTTGTATACCCTAAATACGTACAATTTTTATTTGTCAATTGTATCTCAATAAAGCTAAAAAAAAGACACATATCAGCCGGGCATTGTGGCCCACGTCTGTAATCCCAGCACTTTGGGAGGCGTAGGCTGGTGCATCACTGGAGGTCAGGAGTTTGGCCAGCCTGGCCAACATGGAGAAACCCTGACTCTACTAAAAATACAAAAATTATCTGGGCATGGTGGCAGTTGCCTGTAATCCCAGCTACTTGTTGGGAGAGTCGCTTGAACCTGGGAGGCAGAGGTTGCAGTTTGCCGAGACTGTGCCACTGCACTCCTGCCTGAGCTACAGAGCGAAGGAAGGAAGGGAGGGTGGGGAGAGAGAGAAAGAAGGAAGGAGGGAAGGAAAAGGGAAGGAAGAAAGGAAGGAGAAGGAAGTTTCCCTATGTAATTAAAATAGCATTATCACAACTAATACAATGAATACTAATTTCTTAATATCCTCTAATATCCAGTTTATATCCCAGTTTTCCCAGTTACAGTTGGGTTATATACTGAGTTTACAGCTTCACAGTCACTTCCTCTGGGGAATGAGGAGGTGGAACTAACTACATGAGCTCTCAGGTTTCTATAAGCATGACAGTTTTGTGTTTAATACCATTAGGAAGTGCCATTGTGATTTTGTTAATTTCTTGTTCTCAAAGAGGGATTGAAGCTTTAGAGACATAAACATGGCTCTCTAGCAAGGTGAAATGGAAATCTGGAAATTATTTGGTTGAGAGAATAAATAGGGATGGGTTAGTGGTGTCTCCAGCTGGGCTTGGCCTGTAGATTGGACAGATCACACATGGACAGTGGTTGGATGACTTGCGTACTGGCCAGAGAGAAGGAGGCCGTGTCCTGGTCTGAGGCCCAGCAGGTTTTGGGTCTTGTAGTTTCTAGTCTCCATAAATGTTCCGAATGCCATTTCGAGTTACCGTGAGGACTTGGACAGCCCTTTGGATTTAGTTTTGTTTTGTTATTTGAGACTCTGGTGTTTTCTTCAAGGAGGCTAAATGCTGGGTCTATTGGGTTACCTGTCTAAGGAAACTCCCATTGTTTCAGAATAAGAGAAGAATGAAAAAGTCATGCTCTGACTGCCTGGTGGCTATCAGGTGCTGCTGGCCCCAGAGGTTATAAGCCAACTGGCATGTCCTGCGCCTCATGCAGGCTCCCATTGTGAGAAGCAGCTTTGAAGACTTCCCACCCAAACCTGCCCACCATGTAAGAGGCCTGGTGCTGGGTGTGTCAGCTATGGGTGGGGGAGTGAGGAGAACCGTTCTTTCCCACATGAGCTGTGAACCAATTGAGAAGTAGGGCTGAGGGACCAGGCAGATGGAGATCAGAATGTTAAATTCATTCCTGATAAACGTTCCACTGGAGGACTGGGGCATGTTTTAATAAAGGGCTTCCTCACTCTCAATCTCAGAAGCAGTCCATCTAGCCCCCGCAGGCTCTTTCCCTGGGCCAGATGAGAGAAGTAGTCTGTGTGCTTCCAGTGGGTTCCCAAGAGAAAGGAGGGAGAAGGAGCTGGGCTGGTACCTCTCCATCTCATCCTGGCCAGCTAGGTAAGTCCTTTCTCCTGCCTTGGGAGGAGGAAGAGGTAAGACGCCCTGGGAGATTCCGCTGTAGACACTGGAAATGTGGAATACCCGTGCCCTCTTCACTCTTGCCTTCTTCTTGGGACCTGGTATCCCCAGGGACCCAGCACCCTGGTCCCACTTGTGGATTTCCACCCGGGGCAGCTCTTTTCCTGTTTCAGCTTCACAGACTAATTTATTTAGAGGGGGTGAGAGAAATGATATAAATTCTGATAATCGTGGCACTTAATAGATATTATCGTTCATATACATGATATGCATTTCTCGAACTGGTAAATCTTTTAAAGAATTTATTTTACAATTTCTCTCAAACTCTGAGTATTTGTAGAGTGAATGAATATACCAATCCTTTGTTGCGTTGGGAGGCAGAGACTTGAGGATGGTTGTGTGTTTGTGTGTGTGTGTGAGTTGGAGAGTGGGTCAGAGAGGAAGTGGGGCAGGGAGCTAAGGCTTCTGGAAGATTCCCTGGGGGATGCCCATGTTCTGAGTGTCCCGGGGGGCTCCTCTGGCCAATGGGCCTTCGACCCCCCGGATCCTGGGAACCAGAGCAACAGAGACATGGGGGCCCTGCAGCAGCACATGTGCTGGGAGCCTCCTCCTTTTCCAAGAAGCCAGTAGTCCCTTCATTGAGGGAAAGGAACCATCCAGGTTCAGAGACAAAGCCCACGTGAGAGGGAAGGAGGAGAGGCTTGTGGAGCAGGCGAGTCAGGTAGGCGGTGTTTGCAGATCTCTTCGCAAGCCTAGAATCCACACCTGTTTTCAGGTATATTCTGAGAGCAGAGTATGGAACCTGACAATGACTTTGTTCACATTAATGGAGCAGATGATTGCTTTACTTTTTTGGGGTCCTTTAAAAAAATGGCAATATGTATTATTTTAAACTTAATTTACAATATTTATACAATTATTTTTATTATAATTTATATTGTATAAATATATATTGTCCAGTTTTTTTCACTTCTAGCTCCTTTCTTCATTTTATTTACAAGGAAATCATAAGGAAATTTCTCACTATGTTATGTGGACTGCATAAGTATACATTATAAATAATTGTATAAATATATAATATTTGCAATACAGTACAATTATTTATAATGTATAAATATATATTATATTATTTATATATATAAATACACATTATGGTGCATATATTAATACATATTAAGATAATATGTATTAATGTAAACTTGACCATTTTGAATTTTTTTATTTTGAGATGGAGTCTCGCTCTGTTGCCCAGACTGGAGTGCAGTTGTGTAATCTCAGTTCACTGCAACCTCCAACTCCCAAGTTCAAGCAATTCTCCTGCCTCAGCCTCCCAAAGTGCTGGGATTACAGGTATGTGCACCACCATACCTGGCTAATTTTTGTACTTTTAGTAGAGACAGGGTTTCACCATGTTGGTCAGGCTGGTCTCTAACTCCTGACCTCAGGTGATCTACCCGCCTCAGCCTCCCAAAGTTCTGGGATTACAGGAGTGAGCCACTGTGCCTGGCCTCTTTGCATTACATTTTTAAAGGAAAATGTTTGTTGAAATATAATACATGCATTGCATTTTGGCAACCACAACACACTTCTGACTTACATGGA
Organism: Trachypithecus francoisi; assembly: GCF_009764315.1. Classification (NCBI taxonomy): domain Eukaryota; kingdom Metazoa; phylum Chordata; class Mammalia; order Primates; family Cercopithecidae; genus Trachypithecus; species Trachypithecus francoisi. The sequence goes on along the minus strand of NW_022681474.1, from coordinate 4,739,529 downwards.
CTTAACTGAACTTCTGGTTATCCAAAACCCCCTAAAGTTTTAAATGTAACAACTATGATACATTTTTATCATGGAGCCTTGGCTGTCTTGTTCTGAGTTGTTAATTTTTGTGCACAATCTTGTGAGATCCAGCTCATTATATCAGCCTGTCAAGATCTTTTAGAATTCTGAGTTTGGTTTAATTTTGGGTTGTCCACAGACATTATGATCATATCCTCCCTCTCTCTACAAGTCACCGGTAAAAATGCTGAAGAGGAAGGGGCCAGAAGCAGAGCTCTGTGGGGGCTGTTGGAACCCTCCCCCTGATTAGGTCTTGCTGTGCTGTTGTTTTATCAGTCCAGTTTTTCTCACTTCTGGTCCCTTCATTTATAAGGAAATCATAAGGAAATTCTCACTAAGTTATGTAGACTGCAGGTTCCCATTTTTTTTTAATTGTTTTTGGAGACAAGGTTTTGCTTTGTCACCTGGGTCATAGCTCAATGTAGCCTCGAATTCCTGGGCTCAAGAGATCCTCCTGCCTCAGCCTCCAGAGTAGCTGGAACTATAACATGCACCACCATACCTGGCTAATTTTTAAATTTTTTGTAGAGATGGAGTCTTGCTGTGTTTCCCAGGCTGGTCTTGAACTCCTGGACTCAGTAATCCTCCTGCCTCAGCCTCCAAAATGCTGGGATTACAGGTGTGAGCTACTGTGCCTGCCCTAGATTGTCATTCATATCTGCAAACTTGTTGAGAATGGAAATAAGCCAGATTGGCTGTCCACGCTCAGGTTTTTTAGAAGCTAAAAATTTAGGTGAATGACGGTTAGCTGTTCTCCTACATTCTCATTGTCAGGTTATAATGCAAGCAAATTTCAGACCAAATTCACGTAAGACCCCTTATTCAGGAAATGTACGAGCAGATGGGCCAGCCGAGTACAGTCTGTGTGGTGGGTCTGTCATCAGGAGTCTGTGCTCTGTGCCTTCCTACGTGCGCTGAGTGCCACTTTGGATAAAAGCTTCCCTTGAGGCAGATTTTCCAGTATTCCAAAACCAGGATTCTCTTACCCTCTGAGAAGCCTCAGGTAGCCAGAAATTTCCCAAACCAATGGCTGGACCTTTTTAGGAATCTGGCTGAAGGATAGAGGCTCTCTTTCTGTTGCTCAGGCTGGAGTGCAGTGACATGACCAGGGCACACTGCAGCCTTAAGCTGCTGGGCTCAAGTGATGCTCCTGCCTCAGTGTCACAAGTAGCTGGGACTACAGGTATGTGCCACCACACCCAGCTAATTTGTGTGTGTGTGTGTGTGTACATATATATATAATATATATGTTTTCTTTTTTTGTAGAGATGGGGTTTGCCGTGTTGCCCAGGCTGGTGTTGAACTACTGGGCCCAAGCAATTCACTTGCCTTGGCCTCCCAAAGTGTTGGGATAATAGGCATGAGCCACCATAGCCAGCCTGGTAATCACTGTTTTGAGTGTTGTCACCTTAGATTAGTTTTGCCTGCTTTTTAATTCCATATACATGGAATTGCACGTAAGTTTTATGAGTTTGATTCAAGTTGTTGCATGTAAAATGTGTTCACTTTTTCCCCGTTGCTCTGTAATATTTCATCATATAAAGTCTAGGTCCGTTTCTATAGTTGTTGGACATTTGGTTGTTTCCATTTTGTGACAATTTGAAGAAAACAGCTGAAAACATTCTTGTACATGTCTTTGGTGGATGGAGTATGATTTATTTATTATTTATTTTTTTTCAGCTAGCTGCAAATTACACTTCTTATTTTATTTTATTTTATTTTTATTATACTTTAAGTTCTAGGGTACATGTGCATAACGTGCAGGTTTGTTACATATGTATACTTGTGCCATGTTTGTGTGCTGCACCCATCAACTCATCAGCACCCATCAACTCATCATTTACATCAGGTATAACTCCCAATGCAATCCCTCCCCTCTCCCCACCTCCCCGTGATAGGCCCCGGTGTGTGATGTTCCCCTTCCCAAGTCCAGGTGATCTCATTGCTCAGTTCCCACCTATGAGTGAGAACATGCGGTGTTTGGTTTTCTGTTCTTGTGATAGTTTGCTGAGAATGATGGTTTCCAGCTGCATACATGTCCCTACAAAGGACACAAATTCATTCTTTTTATGGCTGCATAGTATTCCATGGTGTATATGTGCCACATTTTCTTAATCCAGTCCGTCACAGATGGACATTTAGGTTGATTCCAAGTCTTTGCTATTGTGAATAGTGCCGCAATAAACATACATGTGCATGTGTCTTTATAGCAGCATGATTTATAATCCTTTGGGTATATACCCAGTAATGGGATGGCTGGGTCATATGATACTTCTAGTTCTAGATCCTTGAGGAATCCGCCATACTGTTTTCCATAATGGTTGAACTAGTTTACAATCCCACCAACAGTGTAAAAGTGTTCCTATTTCTCAACATCCTCTCCAGCAACTGTTGTTTCCTGACTTTTTAAAGATTGCCATTCTAACTGGTGTGAGATGGTATCTCATTGAGGTTTTGATTTGCATTTCTCTGATGGCCAGTGATGATGAGCATTTTTTCATGTGTCTGTTGGCTGTATGGCTGTATGAATGTCTTCTTTTGAGAAATGTCTGTTTATATCCTTTGCCCACTTTTTGGTGGGGTTGTTTGTTTTTTTCTTGTAAATTTGTTTGAGTTCTTTGTAGGTTCTGGATATTAGCCCTTTGTCTGTGAGTAGATTGCAAAAATTTTCTCCCATTCTGTAGGTTGCCTGTTCACTCTGATGGTAGTTTCTTTTGCTGTGCAGAAGCTCTTTAGTTTAATTAGATCCCATTTGTCAATTTTGGCTTTTGTTGGCGTTGCTTTTGGTGTTTTAGACATGAAGTCCTTGCCCATGCCTATGTCCTGAGTGATATTACCTAGGTTTTCTTCTAGGGATTTTATGGTATTCGGTCTAACATTTAAGTCTCTAATCCATCTTGAATTAATTTTCATATAAGGAGTAAGGAAAGGATCCAGTTTCAGCTTTCTACTTATGGCTAGCCAATTTTCCCAGCACCATTCATTAAATAGGGAATCCTTTCCCCATTTCTTGTTTTCTCAGGTTTATCAAAGATCAGATGGCTGTAGATGTGTGGTATTATTTCTGAGGACTCTGTTCTGTTCCATTGGTCTATATCTCTGTTTTGGTACCAGTACCATGCTGTTTTGGTTACTATAGCCTTGTAGTATAGTTTGAAGTCAGGTAGCATGATGCCTCCAGCTTTGTTCTTTTGACTTAGAATTGTCTTGGCAATGCGGGCTCTTTTTGGTTCCATATGAACTTTAAAGCAGTTTTTTCCAATTCTGTGAAGAAAGTCATTGGTAGCTTGATGGGGATGGCATTGAATCTATAAATTACCTTGGGCAGTGTGGCCATTTTCATGATATTGATTCTTCCTATCCATGAGCATGGTATGTTCTTCCATTTGTTTGTGTCCTCTTTTATTTCACTGGGCAGTGGTTTGTAGTTCTCCTTGAAGAGGTCCTTTACATCCCTTGTAAGTTGGATTCCTAGGTATTTTATTCTCTTTGAAGCAATTGTGAATGGAAGTTCATTCTGATTTGGCTCTCTGTCTGTTACTGGTGTATAAGAATGCTTGTGATTTTTGCACATTTATTTTGTATCCTGAGACTTTGCTGTAGTTTCTTATCAGCTTAAGGAGATTTGGGGCTGAGACAATGGAGTTTTCTAAATATACAATCATGTCATCTGCAAACAGGGACAATTTGACTTCTTCTTTTCCTAACTGAATACCCTTTATTTCTTTCTCTTGCCTCATTGCCCTAGCCAGAACTTCCAACACTATGCTGAATAGGAGTGGTGAGAGAGGGCATCCCTGTCTTGTGTCAGTTTTCAAAGGGAATTTTTCCAGTTTTTGCCCATTCAGTATGATATTGGCTGTGGGTTTGTCATAAAAGCTCTTATTATTTCGAGATACGTTCCATCAATACAAAATTTCTTGAGCGTTTTTAGCATGAAGGGCTGTTGAATTTTGTCAAAGGCCTTTTTTGCATCTATTGAGATAATCATGTGGTTTTTGTCTTTGGTTCTGTTTATATGCTGGATTACGTTTATTGATTTGCAAATATTGAACCAGCCTTGCATCCCAGGGATGAAGCCCACTTGATCATGGTGGAGAAGCTTTTAGATTTGCTGCTGGATCCAGTTTGCCAGTAGTTTATTGAGGAGTTTTGCATCGATGTTCATCAGGGATATTGGTCTAAAATCTCTTTTTTTGTTGTGTCTCTGCCAGTCTTTGGTATCAGGATGATGTTGGCCTCATAAAATGAGTTAGGGAGGATTCCCTCTTTTTCTATTGATTGGAATAGTTTCAGAAGGAATGGTGCCAGCTACTCCTTTTACCTCTGGTAGAATTCAGCTGTGAATCCATCTGGTCCTGGACTTTTTTTGGTTGGTAGGCTATTAATTATTGCCTCAATTTCAGAGCCTGCTATTGGTCTATTCAGGGATTCAGCTTCTTGCTGGCTTAGTCTTGGGAAAGTGTAGGTGTCCAGGAAATTATCCATTTCTTCTAGATTTTCTAGTTTATTTGCGTAGAGGTGTTATAGTATTCTCTGATGGTAGTTTGTATTTCTGTGGGGTCGGTGGTGATATCCCCTTTATCATTGATTAGGGTAACTGACTGTCCTTAGAATTGATGTTTACAGTAACTAGCAGATCAAGAATATCACACTCTCTGTAACAAATGATTTTAAAGTAAATTAAAGGTGTTATACAAAACCATATTAAATAAAGGAGTGGAGTTAGTCTCATATGACTTGTATTTAGCCAATCCATGTCAGTATGAAAGCAGATCATTGCTTTGGTGTGCCCCACCTATAATTAATGTTCTAAGTCAGAAGGTCAATTTCCTGAAATCTGAGATTTTCATGTGAAAGTATATTGTTTCCTCATGCCTTCTCCAGAAGCTAGGGTGGGAAGGAACACTTTATCGCTTCTGCACATAGGCGTCATTTTCTAATTGTAGATTCTCACTGTGAAAAAGTCATGAATTACTAAAAACTCTGGGCATATAAACTAGGTTTGGGGATCCCCTGAATTGGAATGAATAAAGTTTTAAAATATTCATTTATGTTTTATTTCCGTGTCATTGTGTGTCTTGTGATGAGAAAAATATTTGCTGCTGATTTAGAATTCCTGAATGCGCTTATAAAAATTTAATTCCACCCATATGAACTAGGCTTTCAAGTCTTTTTGAGAGGGGCTGTTTTCTTCCAATAGGTTGCTAGAGGGGAAACCTGTTAGCCAAAGAGAATTGTTGGATGCAAGTTTAATAGGGAAGGTGAACTCAGACCACCACTGGGGGATGCTGCATTGATTTAAATTTTAAAAGAGCCTGTGTTTTATGAAAGTAAAGAAATAGGTTAACAGTCCCCATGACAAGAATGGAAAACATTCTCAGGACCTATACCACACATACACATTTAAAGTATCACTCAGCCCACCATGGTGAGGGCCTCTCTCTACAAAAATTTAAATCTTAGCCAGGCGTGGCGGCACGTGCCTGTGGTCCCAGGTTGAGACGGGAAGATCGCTTGAGCCCAGGAGGTCAAGGCTGCAGTGAGCTATGATCGCGCCACTGCACTCCAGCCTGGGTGACAGAGTGAGACCCTGTCTCAAAATAAACTAAACTAAACTATCACTACCTCTTTATAGCACCTAACAGTATTTTTGAATAACCCTGCAGTAGGGGAATCTGGTACTGTGAACTAATGTTACGGATGTATTTACCCTTTCACCCAGCAATCCTGTTTTGGGGAATCTTTACTGCAGATACACCCGCACATGTGATGAAATGACATTTACTTATAGTTATCACTGAAGTTTTGTAACACCAGAGTTTTGGAAGCCACCAAGTGGCCATCAGTCAATAAGGAACTGGTTAAAGGGACGATGGTGTGTATCTCCAGTGGAACACGATGCATCTGTTAAAGAGAATGATCTGTATTCTGGCCAGACGTGGTGGCTTATGCCTGTAAGCCCAGCACTGTGGGAAGCCGAGGCAGGAAGATCACTTGAGATCAGGAGTTCAAGACCAGTCTAACGAACATGGTGAAACCCCGTCTATACTAATAACACAAAAATTAGCTGGGAGTGGTGGTGCACACGTGTAATCCCAGCTACTCAGGAGGCTGAGGCAGCAGAATCGCTTGAACCCAGAGGGTAGAGGTTGCGGTGAACCAAGATTGAGACACTGCACTCCAGCCTGGGCAACAGAGCGAGACTCTGTCTCAAAAAAAAAAAAAAATCTGTGTTTTGATATGGGAAGATTAAGATTTCGGGTACATTGTCAAGTACAAAATGCAAGGTGGAGAAAAGTACAGGGAGTATGCTGCCCTTTGTATAAGAAAGATGGGCATATGAAAATGCGTGTGTGAATTTACTTATATTTGGATCAAGAAACACTAGAAGGATAAACAAGTTATAATTAAATGGTCTTCTGTCTGAGGCACAGGGCAAGGGAGTGATTGGGAATAGATATCGGAATGCCTCCTTTGCATGGGTCTTTTGATGGATTGTGTTGACCTTTGAATCGTGTAGAAAAGCAAGTCAGCAACCAGCAAAAGTGAATCAGCCAGGGAATGCCTTTGACTTTGAACGAGACCAACAGCAGGTGGTGGAGAGCGAAGGTGGTTGACTGCATTTCTTAGCTCGTAAGCAAAGTCAGTGCATTCATTCATTCATTCAATCAATCAGCAAATGCATACTGAGTCTCTCCCATGCACCATCTGCTGGTTCACATGCCAAGGATACAGCTGTCAACGGAAGCATTAAGGTCCAAGCTTTCCTGGAGCTGGCATTCTTGAGGGAGCAGACACAAGACAACAGCTGATTAGTGAGGAAGAGAAGGCTCATGTGGCAGGACCTAGAGAAGAAGGTGAGAGGAGTCCATTCGGAGGCTAGAGGGGACATTCATTGCTGATACATCTTCTTATGTGTTCATGATGCATTTGCAAACAGTATTTTTTAATTTTATTTTTAAAGACAGGCTCTTGCTCTGTCGCCTAGGCTGGTGTGCAGTAGCACAATCATAGCTCACTGCAGCCTTTACCTCCTGGTCTCAAGTGACTCTCCCGCCTCAGCCTCCCAAGTAGCTGGAACTAAAGGCATGTGCTGTCATGCCCAACTAATTTTGTTGTTATTATTAATATTTTTTGTAGAAATGGGGTCTCACTGTGTTGCCCAGGCTAGTCTCTTGAACTCCTGGCCTCAAGCGATCCTCCTGCCTTGGCCTCCTAAAGTGTCAGGATTACATGCGTGAGTCACTGCACTTGGCCCTATGAACAATATTTGCACCTAGATAATAAAGTAGTGTAAAATCTTACATTTAATCTTTTACTACAGCAGTCAGGATTACATTTTATCATCATATCATTATCACTTCAGATAAGTTTCTTTTTCTTTTTCTTTTTTTTTTTTTTTTTGAGATGGAGTCTCGTTCTGTCACCCAGGCTGGAGTGCAGTGGCATGAGCTCGGCTCACTGCAACCTCCACCTCCCAGGTTCAAGTGATTCTCCTGCTTCAGCCTCCTGCGTAGCTGGGATTGCGAGCATGTACCACCACACCTGGCTAATTTTTGTACTTTTAGTAGAGACAGGGTTTCACCATGTTTTCCAGGCTGGTCTCGAACTCCTGACCTCAGATGATCCACTTGCCATGGCCTCCCAAAGTGCTGGGACTACAGGTGTGAGCCATGGTGCCTGGTCAGCATTACATTTTATCATAATATAATTATCACTTCAAATAAATTTCAAATAAAAAAACATGTTATGGTAGGTGACTGTACCCCAGTCCACTACTGTGTTGGTGGAAAACTAGAATTTAGTTGACTAAATAAAAAGTGGATTTGACCATCACAGTTTGCTTTCACAACAGTCAGGTTATTCTCGGGTTAATGTTGTCTAAATGATTTGTGACTATAACCATAGACTATTAGGTGATGAGACATTACTGTGACGAGTCTATCTTTTTTTCTATTCAGGAGTAGTTTAAAAAAATTCCTCTTTACTGTGATATATTAGCTACAGAAAATTGAAAAAACCCACGCATAGACTCAGATAAATCACATAGCCCTCATATTCCATATGTCTTCATGACAGTCATTGAGAATCCCAGGGCGATAGCTCCACCGTAGATAATGTAGATATTTGAAACATATTTCTTTCGTGTTTATTTATTTATATTTCCTCTTCCTGGTCTTTTTATTGGCAGAATTATCTGTCATAGTTTCCGAATTCGATGAAAGATTAATGTGGTTATTTAAAAAAGTTTTTACGATGAAATGATTAGTTTGCAAGAGAGATATTTCTCTGTCTCTTTGGGTTCAATTAAATGTTGGTGAAACTTGAGAAATAATGAGGAACATAGATCAAAGCTGTGGGGAAAGGCAATGTTACTGCTTCCAGCATCTCTAGGTCTGCAACAGCAAGAGTTAAGTTTTGCTCAGAGAATGAAGGAAAAATAACACAGACTGGGCAGCCAGATTTGTGAGTCTGGGCTTTTCCTGACAACCAGTGCAGACTATAGCTCCATCTGACATGGAACCAGTATATTCACAAGCATTGCTAGATCTGTGATCTAGTTTTGAAAACACCAGAAATCAGATTTGTTTTCAGGGTGAAAAAAAATGCAAAGTCATACAGATTCTTATTTCCTAATCATGATAAATTCCACTCTATGGTATATTAAGGAAAAGCTCCAGGAGTTGCAGACATCCTCTGTCATTCTAGGAAATGCACAAAAAGGTGGTAATGGAAGCTTGTTGTTGTATTTCCTATTTCTCTGTTCTTTTGTGTTTTGAAGAGATGGGGTCCCACTTTCTTGCCCAGGCTGGAGTGCAGTGGTGAGATCATAGCTCCCTGCAGCCTTGAACTCCTGGGCTCAAGCGATCCTCCTGCCTCAGCCTGCTGAGTAGTTGGGACTACAGGTGTGCACTGCCATGCTCAGCTTCTTTTATTTGATTTTATTTATTTATTTATTTGAAACGGAGTCTCACACTGTCACCCTGGTTGGAATACAATAGTGCCATCTCAGCTCACTGCAACCTCCTCCTCCTGGGTTCAAGTGATTCTCCTGCCTCAGCGACCTGAGTAGCTGGGACTACAGGCGCCTATTACCATGTCTGGCTAATTTTTTGTAGTTTTAGTAGAGATGGGATCTCACTTTGTTGGCCATGCTGGTCTCAAACTCCTGACCTCATGATCCACCCACCTCGGCCTCCCAATGTGCTGAGATTACGGGTGTGAGCCTCCACGCCCAACCCTATTTTATCTTTAATTTTGGTAGAGATGGAGTCCCTCTATGCTGCCCAGGCTCGGCTTGAACTCCTGACTTCAAGTAATCCTCCCACCTCAGCCTCCCAAAGTGCTGGGATTACAGGTGTGAGCCAGCACTCCTGACCTCCCAGTGCTTAATTGCTTGAAAGGGTTGGACTCTTCTTGAGGACTAGCCCATTCAGAGCTTTGTCAGATTTGTACAACCTCTTAGGATCTCAGAGTGGACTTAGGAGGATGTGATCTTTGCTTCCTAGTAGATACAGGAAAAAAGGTAGGTAGTGACTGCAGAAGGACCTCCACTCTGCCTCCTCGATTTACCTTACAGGAAGCTTGGACAGAATCTCTGGGGCTAGTACAGGGAGTTGCTGCAGCCCGCCTGTGAGGACAGCACCGCTCACATCCACCATTGCTGGCAGAGCGAGACAGCCCTGCCAGGGCAGGTTTGATTTGCCATAAGCAGCTGTACTCAAGGATGTAGAAAGGCACCTGGCCACTCTGAGGGTCCATGTTCAGTACTCTGCATGTTGCGTTATCTTTCTGAATTTACTTTCCAGACGAGAAATAAGAATAGGATAGCAAAAGTAAGAAAGGATGAAGGGCAGTTGGATAGGAGTCGTCTGATTCTTTAACGCTTTTTACTATTTGGGGTAGCAGTTTAAAGAAGAGATGCTTTTGGCCAGGCACGGTGCCTCATGCCTGTAATCCCAGCACGTTGGGAAGCCGAGATGGGCGGATCATGAGGTTGAGAGATCGAGACTATCCTGGACAACATGGTGAAACCCCGTCTCTACTAAAAATACAAAAATTAACTGGGTGTGGTGGCATGCACCTGTAGTCCCAGCTACTCGGGAGGCTGAGGCAGGAGAATTGCTTGAACCTGGGAGGTGGAGGTTGCAGTGAGCTGAGATCGTGCCACTGCACTCCAGCCTGGCAACAGAGCGAGGCTTCATCTCAAAAAAAAAAAAAAAAAAAAAAAGAAGCTTTCAAAGTAAGAATACCCGAAAGTAACCCAACAGTGGTGGAAATATTTCACAGTTGTTTTTAGGGGTTCTTCTTCTATGATGGTAGCCAAGGTATTTCTTTTTTTTTTTTTGAGACGGAGTCTCGCTCTGTCGCCCGGGCTGGAGTGCAGTGGCCGGATCTCAGCTCACTGCAAGCTCCGCCTCCCGGGTTCACGCCATTCTCCTGCCTCAGTCTCTCAAGTAGCTGGGACTACAGGTGCCCGCCACCTCGCCCGGCTAATTTTTTTGTATTTTTAGTAGAGACGGGGTTTCACCATGTTAGCCAGGATGGTCTGGATCTCCTGACCTCGTGATCCGCCCATCTCGGCCTCCCAAAGTGCTGGAATTACAGGCTTGAGCCACCGCGCCCGGCCTAGCCAAGGTATTTCTTAGAGTAGATGCTTTGAGTAGAGACCGTATTGTTTTGCCACTTATCTTTGGGGGAGGAAGTTTGTTTTTCATCACAGAAAGCAAACATTGCTTTTCTTCGGAACTGTTCCCTGTTCTCTGAAACAATGAACACGCTTCTCTCGGATCCACTTCACCAGAATATTCCCACCCAGCGCTTCTCACATCTTATACCAAGACCCTTACCTGCCTTGCAACTCAACGAAAGAATAAGTGTATGTTCCCAAGAGTGTTAGTGTTCTGTCAAAGTCCAAATTCTGTTAATTTCATGAATAATTCATTTAGTTTTCATTATTAAATGGATAATTTGAATTTCTGGCCTATTAAGAGTTTTTTTGTTTCTGGAGACACAGTCTCCCTCTGTCTCCAGGCTGGAGTGCAGTGGCGTGATCTTGGCTCACTGCACCCTCCGCCTCCCGGGTTCAAGCTATTCTACTGCCTCAGTCTCCCTAGTAGCTGGGACTACAGGCATGCACCACCATGCCCAGCTAATTTTGTATTTTTAGTAGAGATGGGGTTTCACCACGTTAGCTAGGATGGTCTGCATCTCTTGACTTTGTGATCCGCCGGCCTTGGCCTCCCAAAGTGCTGGGATTACAGGTGTGACCCATTCCACCTGGCCAGGAGTTTTTTTTTTATAAATGGTTATAAGTCTTGGACCATATTTGTGAAGGTCCCAAGACCATCTAACAGAATTGCTGTAAAATATGACAGTAACAGAAACAACTACAGAAAAGAGAGCTAATATTTGTATATTGCTGTGTATAGTATGCATTATTAAACATGAGAAGGGTCAGAGTTCAAGTGTGACATGCCTAGTGGGCTGATAGGAGTTGTGGAGCTCTCATTCCCTTTTTTGTTGAGAGATGGGTTCTTGCTTTTTTGCCCAGGCTGGAGTGCAGTGGCATGGTCATAGCTCACTGCAGCCTCGACCTCCTGGGCTCAAGCAATCCTCCCATCTCAGCTCCTGCCTCGAGTAGCTGGGACTACAGGCATGTACCACCGTGCCCGCTTGAGCTCTTATTTCTAACCTGGTAAGGTCATGGAGTCCTCTAGAGTGAAGCGGTGTTAGTGAGAATAGCTTTCAGAGCAGAGCTCAGCGGCAGAGACAGAGAGGACTCTATCTGGACTGGAAGAAGAAATGAGTATACGCCAGAGAAGAAACATCTTTCGTCAAAATTCTGTTGGGCATCCAGCAGCTGGCACTCATGTCTAGAGTCCAAGACCGATAACAGAAAACTTATGTCCTGTTTGGCTTAGAGAATGAAAATAAGCTCTAAGAATTTTTTTTTTTTTTCTCCTGAAATGGAATCTTTCTCTGTTGTTCAGGCAGGGATTCAATGGCATAATCTTGGCTCACTGCAACCTTTGCCTCCCGGGTTCAAGCGATTCTCCTGCTTCAGCCTCCTGAGTAGCTGGGATTATAGGCGCCCACCACCACACCTGGCTAATTTTTGTATTTTTAGTAGAGACGGGGGTTTCACCATGTTGGCCAGGCTGGTCTCGAACTCCTGACCTCAAATGATTCACCCATCTCAGCTTCCCAAAGTATTGGGATTACAGGTGTGAGCCACTGCACTTGGCCAACTCTAAGAGTTTTAAAAAATTTATACATAAATACATCATAGGTTGGTACTTACCAGTATTTTAGTTGTTAGTAAATTTGGTGGTTTGTTTATAATGCAACAACTTATCTTTTTAAGTAAACCTGAACTCATAATCTGCCAGCACATCTGTGTCTATATCAGCCAGTTTTCTCATCTCTGAGATTACTGCTGTTTTGTTTTCACTACCAAGTTCTCCGTGCTTTTTTCTCACCTCTCGGTGAGTTGAAGGGGCTGATATGTATTGCCCGCTGATATGGTTAGGCTTTGTGTCCCCACCAGATCTCGTCTTGAATTATAATCCCTATAAATCCACATAATCCGCACATGTCAAGGGAGAGACCAGGTGGAGGTTAATTGAATCATGGGGAAGGGTTTTCCCCATGTTATTCTCGTGATAGTGAGTTCTCACTAGATCTGATGGTTTTATAAATGTGTAGTAGTGTCTCCTGCATTCCTTCTCCTTCCTGCCGCCTTGTGAAACAGGTACCTTGCTTCCCCTTCACCTTCCGCCTTGATTGTAAACCTCCCCCAGCCATGTTGAACTGTGAGTCAGTTAAATCTCTTTCCTTTATTTTTTTATTTTATTTTATTTTATTTTTTTGAGACAGAGTCTTGCTCTGTCACCCAGGCTGGAGTGCAGTGGCCGGATCTCAGCTCACTGCAAGCTCCGCTTCCCGGGTTTACGCCGTTCTCCTGCCTCAGCCTCCCAAGTAGCTGGAACCACAGGCGCCTGCCACCTCGCCCAGCTAGTTTTTTGTATTTTTTTAGTAGAGACGGGGTTTCACCGTGTTAGCCAGGATGGTCTCGATCTCCTGACCTCGTGATCCGCCTGTCTCGGCCTCCCAAAGTGCTGGGATTACAGGCTTGAGCCACCGCGCCCGGCCAAATCCCTTTCCTTTATAAATCACTCAGCCTCAGGCAGTTCTTTATAGCAGTAGGAAAATGGACTAATACACCCCTGCTTAGCTGGGGTCTGAAAATCTGGTTAAAATAGATCTCAAAACAATAAATAAAAGTCACTGGCTGTTTGTACCCTCTTTGTCCCGTGGTTGTTGAATGACTGGGTAAGAAATTAAATGGGACACTCTGCAGACACCTAGTAGAGGCCTTGGCAGGTGAGTCTTCCATCAATTGGTATTTCCCCTCTCCTTCAGCAGCACTTTTCCGATAGCCACAGAGCGCTCCCAGGCGCGGAGAGTAGTCAGTAAATGAACCATCCATCTCCAGAACTTGCAGACTCATGTCGAGCAAGGCTGATGCTCTCAGAAGGTGTACCATTTGATCTTGTGGCTTTACCTTCCCTCCCCTGCCACGTGAACTGTAATTTGAGAAGTTTAGTGTTAGTGGGTGATGTTAGACAAGGCAGAAAAAAGTGGTCAAGGCTGGATGTGGTGGCTCACACCTGTAATCCTAGGACTTTGGGAGGCCGAGGTGGGCAGATCATGAGGTCAGGAGATCGAGACCATCCTGGCTAACACGGTGAAACCCCGTCTCTACTAAGAATACAAAAAATTAGCCGGGCGTGGTGGCGGCACCTGGAGTCCCAGCTACTCCAGAGGCTGAGGCAGGAGAATGGCGTGAACCCAGGAGGCAGAGCTTGCAGTGAGCCGAGATCGTGCCACTGCACTGCAGCCTGGGAGACAGAGCGAGACTCTGTCTCAAAAAAAAAAAGGAGTGGTCAAATTCACCCCAAATGTGTTTTGTTGTATTTCATATTCTTCATATTTGAGCACTTAAGAACCATTCACAAGTCAATTCTCTGAAGCAGAACATCACATTCAACGGCACACACATTCCTCATTCTGGATATCGGGCAAGGAATAATCAATCCTAAACTCCATTATGCCTTTACGGTGGTCATGATGAAATCTGATGAGAATGGCGGGTGAGAGCTTGGGGCTTGTCCCTCACCCGTAAAGCATGCAGTTTGTACATGTCAGTTATGCGCAGAGGTTTAATGGTAGATAATTGAAGGATAAGATAGTGGAGCAGCATTTCTTTACCAACTCAGATAAGTGAATATAAAATTCCTGTTCATCTAGGTGCTTCTGTCAATCCCCAATTACCCCTGAATTCAGAGAGTTTTACATATAATTTAAATTCTCTGATAATTCAAAAATTCCACTTTAGTTGTTAATTCTTACTTCTGTTGAGCCAATCTGACATTTTTATTTTATTTTATTTGTTGAGATGGAGTTTCACTCTGTCGTCCAGGCTGGAGTGCAGTGGCACGATCTCGGCTCACTGCAAGCTCCGCCTCCCGGGTTCAGGCGATTTTCCTACCTCAGCCTCCCCAGTAGCTCGGATTACAGGCGCCCACCACCATGCCTATCTCATTTTTGTATTTTTAGTAGAGATGGTGTTTCACCATGTTGGCCAGGCTGGTCTTGAAGTCCTGACCTCCAGTGATCCACCCACCTTGGCCTCCCAAAGTGCTGGGATTACAGGTGGGGGCCCGTGCACCCAGCCAAGCCAATCTTATTTTTAACAAGCATCAAAGAGGTAATATTTTGAGCAACCGCCTCGTATTTTATCCGGGTTGTTACATTTAATCATCCCTTTGGTCCTGCAATGTGGTATTTATTACTCCACATTACAGATGAAGAGACAAAGATTCTGGGAGGCTAAATGCAAAGCCATCTGTTGAGTCATGAGCTGGACTGCTACTTCACCTAACTCAAGACCCATACTCTCTCTCTCTCTCTTTAAATTGCTGCCTGCCCATTGGTAGAAGCAGATAGAAGGAGGCCAGAAAAAGACTGAAATGATCTTAAATCATCAATTTCTGAGTAACCAAGAATTGACAAATATTTGAGAGAGTTAACCTCAGTTTCTTCATTTAAAAAATGAGGTTATGGCCAGATGCCATGGCTGACACTTATAATCCCAGCTACTTGGGAGGTCGAGGCAGGAGGACCTCTTCAGGCCAGGAGTTCGAGACTAGCCTGGGCAACCTAGTCGGACACTGTCTCTAAAAATAATTTTAGGGAGACCGAGGCGGGCAGATCATGAGATCAGGAGATCGAGACCATCCTGGCTAACACAGTGAAACCCGTCTCTACTAAAAATATAAAAAAAATTAGCCAGATGTTGTGGCTAGCACTTGTATTCCCAGCTACTCGGGAGACTGAGGCAAGAGAATGGTGTGAACCTGGGAGGCAAAGCTTGCAGTGAGCCAAGATCCCGTCACTAC
Source organism: Trachypithecus francoisi (assembly GCF_009764315.1). Lineage (NCBI taxonomy): Eukaryota > Metazoa > Chordata > Mammalia > Primates > Cercopithecidae > Trachypithecus > Trachypithecus francoisi. The sequence goes on along the minus strand of NW_022681474.1, from coordinate 4,724,002 downwards.
ACTCCAGCCTGGGTGACAGAGCAAGACTCTGTCTCAAAACAAACAAACAAAACAAATTTTTAAAATTTAGCTGGGAGTGATGGCACGTGCCTATAGTCCTAGCTACTTGAGAGGCTAAGGTAGGAGAATTTCTTAAGACCAGGAGTTGGAGGCTGCAGTGAACTATGATCACGCCACTGTCCTTCAGCCTGGGAGACAGCAAGACCCTGTCTCTGAATTTTTTTTTGTTTTGTTTTAGAAGTCAATAGGTTTTCCTATGGGGAGGTGTTATTTGTAAGTAACAGATGAGATAATGCGTTAAAAATACTTTGATAAGTGCCATCAGCAATAAATATGCCAAGGAAGATGGTCCCCCTCTCAAGCCTCTGACCTTGGGAAGGATCTGTGCCTGGGAAATGTGTCTTGGGAGTGTTTTTTATGGGAAGGTCGTGGTGGCAGCTACATAGGGCTTTTTACACGAGCTGAGAGCGACATCTGGTCCAGGCAGATGACAGCTGCAAAATGAAGCAGCATGTTTCAGGGATTGTCATGGCTGGGGCACATTTGCTTATTTAAAATCTCTGGAACTTTCTGGCCAAAAGGCATATAGGGTTTTGATGACTCATTTGGAAGCAAAGCAAGCACCCCAGGAGGTTGCCCTTGAACTCAGGTTGAAATTTCGCCTCTCTCTTAGCCCCCGGAGAAACTTGTCATCAAAATGTGGCCTGCAGAAGGAGTGGGTAGATGCTGCCATGTGGAACGTGTAAAAAATATTGTGACTCGGCAATGGGGTTCTACTCCCATGTTTTCTTTTTTATCGACATGGAGTCTCACTCTGTCACCCAGGCTGGAGTGCAGTGGTGCGATCTCGGCTCACTGCGATCTCTGCCTCCCGGATTCAAGCGATTGTCCTGCCTCAGCCCCCTGAGTAGCTGGGATTACAGATAGCTGCCACAATGCCTGGCTAATTCTTGTATTTTTAGTAGAGATGGGGTTTTGCCATATTGGCCAGGCTGGTCTTGAACTCCTGGCCTCAAGTGATCCACCCACCTTGGCCTCCCAAAGTGCTGGGATTGTAAGCATGAGCTGCTGTGCTCAGCCACTCTCATGTTTTCCTGACAGCTGGGACTGGAGTAACTTGTGAATTGTGACTTGAGCCATGTCCTGACCTAAATAGAGCAGTTACTTAATGCATTTTCAAATGTATCGAATGCCAAAATATTTTCACCTCTGATTAAAAAAAATGAAATTGTCAGTTATGCCAGGTCTACCTAGAATAGGTAACTTTTCTCTCATCAACACTCATTTTATGAGAGCGTTAGCAGAGATGCACTTCCTAATGCTTGGCATAACGCATTGTAGGGATGGCAGATGTATTTGTTGAATAAATGGGCTGCAGAAGCACCTGCAAAACCCAGGCTCAGTTTGTATAACCATTTGTAGGTAGGATTATCTCTTGATTGGTCTTTGTTCACATGAGGTTTATAACATATGCTCTTTAGGTTTTTTAAATGGAATTTTTTATTGACCTAATTATAGATTTACATGAAGTTGTCAGGAATAATAGAGATAGTCTGCATACCCTTTATCCAGTTTCCCCCAATGGTAACATCTTGCAAGTTTACAGTACAGTATCATAACCAGGATATTGAAATTGATACAGTTTGTGTCATTCATATGAGCTACCAATTTTATGCAAATATGTTTTTTAATTTTTATGTTTTGAGACAGGGTCTCACTCTGTCACTCGGACTAGAGGACAATGGTGCCATCATGGCACATTGCAGCCTTGACCTTCCACAGTCAAGTGACCCTCCTGCCTTAGCTTCCTGAGTAGCTGGGACTACAGGTGCTTACCACTAGGTCCAGGTAATTTTTTATAGAAACAGGGCTTCACCTTGTTGCCCAGGCTGGCTGGTCTCAAACTCCTGGGCTCAAGCAATCTGCCTGCTTACCTTCCCAAAGTGCTGGCATTACAGCCATGAGTCACTGAGCCTGGCCTCAAATATGGTTTTTAAAAGCAATTTTAAAGTGGTGAAGTATGGTTGGAGAAAATAAAAGCCATGTTGTAGGCCTCTGGGGAAGAGGTGGAACCAGAACTTTCTGGGCATTTGTTGGGATGCTGCTGGTTCCCAGCTGCAGAGCAGAGGTGAGTTTGGAATGATTGAGGGTGTCCCTAGTAGGGGAGGAGGGGTTGTCTTGTAGCGGCATGTTGTAGACAGTAGTAAAAAGACTCTTTACAGCCCCAAACAAGGAGTACTGCCTGTGTTTTCTGGGAAGAGCCCAGCCCTCTGGTGGGGACCCTTCATGCCTATACCCCTCCAAACCCTCCCCTTCAGCCCATGTGATGGGCAGATGTGAAGTAGCTTAGGCTTGCTAGGGGTTCTATGTCTAATCTGCACCACCTGACCACACCCTTCCCCTTCAGAACCACCTCAGCAGTTCACATAGCATCCTGCCCGGACAAGGTGAGGGATTCACACAAGTAGAAATCAAGTGAACAAGTCCATAGGGAGAGATTCTGAGGGAATGGAGACCTGCAGCTCCCCAGATAAAGAGGAAATGCGGTGAGGAGAGGAGGGGGGCGTTGCTGCGTAGGGCAAGGAGCCTGTTGTATTCTGGGACCCTTGAAGTCCATGCCTGCTGAGCTTAAAGGGTATTCTCTGAATGGGAACATAGCCTTGTTTCTATTTAGGGAAAGAAAAGCCACCCAGCATTTCTATAGTCTTATGTTAGATTCAGCATTCTAGGTTAGAAGGTAGAGGTTCCCCCACCCTCCCCTTTTCATATAGACTTAGAATATGTCTGGATTTCAGTCCATACAAGGAACTCATGCAATTAACTCTTTCTTCCAAGTGAGGACTTACCTTGGAGGTGTGCAGGCAGCAATATATTTATGGCTTCCCCTTGGACATAACCAAGAAAGGGGATGTTCACATCATATTCTTGTTGGGAGAAAAGCTGAGTGTTGGGAGAGAAGCTGAAGCAGGGCTTGAATGCCTGACATAATGTAAAAGAGTACTGAAACACGTCCAGGGTCCAGGGTCTAAAACCCTCTGTGGCCTTTGGAACACCAAGTTCTGTGCTAAAGGTTGGAAGACTACCCTGACACACCATAATCTAAGCCCAGGGCATAAAACCCCTCATGGCTTGGATAGAATCCAAGGCTCATGGCTCTGGAATGTGTCTAGACTCGTTGGCTCCTTGCTCTCCCAGGATCGATTATATCTTTAGTTAAAAGAACCTGCTCTCCATTATCTCAAGTAGCAGAGCATATGCTAAACCATCACAGCTGTAAGTCATGTGCTTAATGCAATGCTCCCTTTCAACCCCACATTCTCACCACCTGTTTCTTTGATCACCAATAGTCTGTACTTCCAGAGCTCCGGGCCTGCACAGCCTCCATACTCGCGTTGGCTCCCTAGACCCACTTTCTCTCTCAGACTGTCTTTTCTCATTCCCTTGACTCTGCTGGACTTCATCGCCCCCACAACCTGGTGTTGGATCTGATCACTGAAACAATTCTCTTTCTGGGTATGCCATGCTCTGCCACAGTCATGGCAAATAAACGACCCACCTTCCCCAGGAATTGCTAATTCATAACCACATAACTCTACAACAACAGCTTATGATGTGGAAACCCTGATAACTTATTTCCAGGGAAAGCTAATATCATAGGCTTTTGCCAATGTGTTTATAGTATATTATTATTTTGTAAGGTTTTAAGAATCCAGTTTTACAGTGTGCACCTTCTTGAGAAAATAATGTTGTATTTTACTTGGAGAACAATTTAGTGGGAATGACCCTTTCAAAGAATTTGGTAAATGCATGTGTTAAGTTTTTCTTTTCAGTCATTGTATAAATCAGTTCTTTCAGAACGTTTTTTCTTCCTGACTCATTGGTTTTTTTCGTGTTGTCATTTTTTGGTGTACTAAGGTATCATTCTTCTTAAGAATCATTCTTCTTCATTGAACACTTTCTTTAGGATATATTCTGTTAGATATATAAATGCGGGAATGCCAGACAGAAGGACAGCTTGATTGCTTTAGATTTTTCTTTGAATGTGAAGATATGTTTAAATGATTCCAAAAGTTCACATGTTAATAAACAACCAGATCGTTAGGTTTTTCAAATTGTCTCAAAAATGTCCTTGATTATACAAACATATCTAGCCTTGAGGTCTGTATTTGCCTTCTAGATTTTGTAACAATTCTCTATAATGCCTTTGAAAACTTTGACTTTCTATATGGTATATTTAGGGCAGCTTTTTTATATTTAGGAAAGTGTGCCATTCCATTCCTTTGTATGATATATGAAGACCAGGAGGATAAAAATAAACTCTAATCTCACCACTCTGAAATAACCACTGTGAAATTTTTTATGTATTTTCCAGGTCTTTTCTGTGCATAGTCAACACAATTGCTTTTGTATTGTATATTATTTCTTCCCTTTCTCAGTGATATATCTTGGGCATTTATCCATATTATAAATTTTTCCCTAAAATCCCATGTATGCTGCTGCTGCTTTCTTCTTCTTCTCCTTCTTCTTCTCCTCCTCCTCCTTCTTCTCCTCCTCCTCCTCCTCCTCCTCCACCTCCTCCTCCTCCTTCTTCTTCTTCTTCTTCTTCTTTTCTTCTTTTTCTCCTTCTCCTTCTCCTTCTCCTTCTCCTTCTCCTTCTTCTTCTTCTTCGTCTCAGGCTGTAGTGCAGTGGCACGATCTCTGCTCACTGCAACCTCTGCCTACCAGGTTCCCGTGAGTCTGTTGCCTCAGCCTCCCAAGTAGCTAGGATTACTCGTGCCTGCCACCACACCTGGCTAATTTTTGTGTTTTTGGTAGAGATGGGATTTCACCATGTTGGCCAGGCTGGTCTTGGGATCAAGACCAGGGATCTTGAGGGATCCCCTCAAGGGATCTGCCTGCCTTGATCTCCCAAAGTGCTAGGATTACAGCCACTTTGCCCAGTCGTGTATGCTTTTTGAATCCCAAGAAACCCTGACTTGAGGTGTGCTTGTGGCCCAGTGTACTGCCACCAACTCTGCACTAAACCAAACCACATTGTGCATGCATGCATGTATGTGTCTGTGTGTGGTGGGGCCCTGCTCCAGGAGCCCTGGTTTATTTGCCTTCTTTTTGTTAGAGTCCCATTACTACTTCCCCTCTTCCTTTTTTGTTCCTTTTCCTCCTTCATCCCTTTGTATCTTTTTCCCACAGTATTTTCCTCCATGCTATTTTCTAGTTCTACTTTCTTTTGTGCCTGTTATCTGTATCCATTCAAAGCTTGAGGCTGAGTGGCCACTCACTGGTAACTGATCCCCCCACCCACGTGCGCATGTTCACTGCAGGCTGCAGGAAACAGGCTTTGTCCCACTTTGAAAGTGGAAATCAGCCCCTGGTCTGGATCAATGTGTCTGGGTCCACATGGGAGTGACTTCCTTTATGGCTCTTTTTCATGTTTACCTTTGGGCATGAGACCCAAATGCTGTCTATATTGACTGCTGACTGCAAACGGCACCTCATTCCAGGTGGTGAACCTGTTTCTTAGTGGCCAGGGTGGGGCTGGCTGTGCACACATCAGATGAAACCATGTGAACCATGTCTGGAGTCCTTTGACTAGTGCTCAGCAGCCTAAATCCTGAGGATGAACAGGGCAGGAGCTATCCAGATTGCCAGGGTATTGACCAAGGGCCCTTCAGCTCATTCCTTCCTGAGAATCAAGAAAGGCAGGACTTGAATGCCTGTCCCTTCACTCCCACCCCTCCTGGTTGTCCACCCAGCTCCCTGCCTGCCAAATGGATGTGATTACTTCATTTCCTTTGAGCACAATTTATTCTTTTTCTGCTATGGAGAGACATGTTGAAAAAGCTGTCACTAGCTGGGTGTGGTGTCTCATACCTGTAATCCCGGCACTTTCAGAAGCTGAGATAGGATGATCGCTTGAGCCCAGGAGTTCAAGACCACCCTGGGCAACATAGCAAGACTGTGTCTCTACAAAAGATTAGCAGAGCATGCTGGTGCATACCTGTTGTCCCAGCTACTCTGGAGGCTGAGGTGGGAAGATCATTTGAGCCAAGCAATTTGAGGCTGCATTCAGCTATGATTGCACCATTGCACTCCTGCCTGGGTGATAGAAAAAGATTGTCAAAAAAAAAAGAAAAAGAAAAAGAAAAAGAAAGAAAGAAGGAAGGAAGGAAGGAAGGAAGGAGGGTGGGAGGGAGGGAGGGAAGGAAGGAAGGAAGGAAGGAAGGAAGGAAGGAAGGAAAAGCTGTCTCTGAGTTTGACTTGATTCCTATGTAATCTGAGATGCCTCCACCCTTAACCTTCTCCTTTGGCGAGTTCACAGTCACCTGTAACTCTTTACTAAGGTGTGAGGACATGCTGAGATACAGCGATGCTCTGCCTTCATTTCCCCCTTGCCCGTCTGTGTATTCATGTCTAAACTTATCACAAGCAGGTATAGGTTAGGCCTGGTGAGCTCTGTAGACTTCAGATGGTCCATGTCCCACATTCTGCTTGCTCTTCCTCATGTGCCTTGAGGTTCTCTCCTTCCTGTGATTCAAAACCTTGCTCTGCTTCTTCTCATTTGAGCACATCCCTTCTCCCTCGATGCAGGGAGGCCTCGCTTGTTGGGTTCTTAGTTTTTCCTCTCCCTTCCTCCCTAGTCTCTGTCTCACTCTTTCAGTTCAGCACTCAATTCATTCAGCTTTTATTTTATTTTTTGAGATGGAGTCTTGCTCTGTCACCCAGGCTGGAGTATAGTGACGTGATCTCGGCTCACTGTAACCTCCGCCTCCTGGGTACAAGCGATTCTCCTATATCAGCCTCCTGAGTAGCTGGGATTACAGGCATGTGCCACCCCGCCTAGCTAATTTCAGTAGTTTTAGTAGAGATGGGTTTTCACCACATTGACCAGGCTGGTCTCGAACTCCTGACCTCAGATGATCTACCTGCCTCGACCTCCCAAAGTGCTGGGATTACAGGCGTGAGCCACCGCGCCCGGCCTCATCATTTGAGTGTTATTGATCATTTTCTATATGCAGGGCCTTTTGCTTGAGGCTTCGAGTACAGGGATGAGTGGCTCAGTTCTTGCCTTGCAGGAACTCGCTGCTCCTTACCCAGGGAGCCAGGGAAACTGAAATATCCAGGTGGGGATTGCTCTAAGATGGCTAGGATCAGGAGAAACAGAGGAAAGTGAGCGTATGCCTGACCGGAAGTCAGGAAAGCTGTAGGTGGTAAACAGATGCCTCTTAGAGTTTGCTGGGCCAATGTGGGGCCGGAGGGGAGAGGGTGCGCCAGGTGGAAGCAATGGCAGATGCGGAAGCTGCAGGCACAGACAGGTGTGGCTTGCCGGGGCACAGGCCAGCAGCGATGTCGTGGGAATCCAGGGGGAGAAGTTGCACTTGAAAAAGTAGGCTGTGGCCGGGCGCGGTGGCTCAAGCCTGTAATCCCAGCACTTTGGGAGGCCGAGACGGGTGGATCACGAGGTCAGGAGATCGAGACCATCCTGGTCTACACGGTGAAACCCCGTCTCTACTAAAAAATACAAAAACTAGCCGGGCGAGATGGCGGGCGCCTGTAGTCCCAGCTACTCGGGAGGCTGAGGCAGGAGAATGGCGGGAACCCGGGAGGCGGAGCTTGCAGTGAGCCGAGATCGCGCCACTGCACTCCAGCCTGGGCGGCAGAGCGAGACTCCGTCTCAAAAAAAAAAAAAAGAAAAAGTAGGCTGTGGTCACATGGTGAAGATCTTTGCCTATCAAAATCATAACATTAGTGAACTGAGGCTGGGTGCGGTGGCTTAATTCCAGCTACTAGGAAGGCGGAGGAAGGAGAATTGCTTGAACTCAGGAGGTGGAAGTTGCAGTGAGCTGAGATCACACTACTGCACTCCAGCCTGGGTGACAGAGCGAGACTCTGACTCAAAAACAAACAAACAAAGAAACCCCAAAAAACTATAACAATAGTGAACCCTTTCGTGGTCCTTATTATGTGCAAGGTATTGTCTGGTATTTTGTAGATATTAATTCACTCAATCCTTATAACAACTCTTAAGAGGTAGGAACTGCTATTGTCTCCATTTTACAGATGAAAAAAAGGCCAGAGAGGCTGAGATTTGTCTGAGGTCACCCGGCAGCAGGCCGTAGGGCCAGCTGCAAGCCCGGGGAGTCTACACTGGTGACTAGATGGCGGAGTCGGCTCTCCCAGCCACCCTGCTGCTGCTGTCACACTCGGGAGTTGGACTTGATCCTGCGAGCATTGCAGAACCATGGGGAGGTATTAGGTAATAGGGAAAAGGATCTCAAATTTGTCAAGGTAATTCCTTATCTTCAGAGACAGATGGAGATTTGAACCAGGGAGACTGCTAGGAGTCCCCTATAGTTTTCGTAGGGGATTCTCATGGAACTGTCTTTTAGAACCTGTTTCTCACAATTATGGCAATTCTGGAACCTGTTTTTAAACACAGGATAGTTAATACAAAACTAATGACATTTAATGTTTGAATTAAGTCATATGTTGATAGGATTTAGAGTCCCCTTGGACTTCCTTTTTACTTCTGGGTCCTGTGGGAGGCTGGCGGTTCCACCACCAGTGCTGTTGGTAGTCAGAGAAAGAGGGGAGGGCAGGAAGCAATAAGCTAGTCTGTGTCACCATGTCCCTAACTGCTACCTCTCCAATGAGGATGGTTCTTTTTTTTTTTCTTTTTTTCTTTTTTTCTTTTTTTGAGACGGAGTCTTGCTCTGTCGCCCAGGCTGGAGTGCAGTGGCGTGATCTCGGCTCACTGCAAGCTCCACCTCCCGGGTTCACACCATTCTCCTGCCTCAGGGTCCTGAGTAGCTGGGACGGCAGGAGCCTGCCACCATGCCCAGCTAGTATTTTTAGTAGAGATGGGGTTTCACCGTGTTAGCCAGGATGGTCTTGATCTCCTGACCTCAGGATCTACCCGCCTGGGCCTCCCAAAGTGCTGGGATTACAGGCGTGAGCCACCACGCCCAGCACGAGGATGGTTCTTTAACCATCCTATTTATTGTGTTAAAACATGCATAACATAAACTCTACCATTTTTAACCATTTATTCGAGGTATATATTAGTATTATTTTTGTTGTTTTAACTTTTATTTATGTTCAGGGATAGTTGTGCAGGTTTCTTACATAGGTAAACTCATATCATGGGGGTTTGCTGTACAGATTATTTTATCACCCAGGTACTAAACATAGTACCTGATAGTTACTTCTTCTGAGTCTCTCCCTCCTCCCACCCTCTACCCTCAAGCCCACCCCAGTATCCATTGTTCCCCTCAGGTGTCCGTGTATTCTCATGATTTAGCTGCCTCTTATGAGTAAGAACATGCACTATTTGGTTTTCTGTTCCTGCATTTTTTTTTTCTAAGGATGATGGCCTCCAGCTCCATCCATGTTCCTGCAAAGGGCATGATCTTGTTCTTTTTTATGGCTGCCTAGTATTCCATGGTGTGTATGTAACACATTTTCTTTATCCAGTCTGCCATTGATGGGCATTGAGGTTGATTCCACGTCATGGAATTGCTGGGTCGAATTCATTTTAATCATCTTATACTATGCAGTTCAGTGGCATTGAGTACATTCACAGCATTGTACAACCATCACCACCATCCATGTTTTGAACTCTTTCTGTCTTGCCAAACTGACACTCTGCACCCAATAAACAACAAGTCCCCCAGTCCTCCTCTCCCCAGCACCTGGCAACCACCATTCTGCTTTCTGTCTCTATGAATTTACTGTTCTAGGAATCTCATATAAGTGGAGTCGTACTGTGTGTCCTTTGTGTCTGGTCTGTTTCACTTAGCATAATGTCCTCAAGGTTTACCCGTGTTGCAGCATGGGTCAGGATTTCCTTCCCCATTAGGGCTGGGTAATACTCCACGGTCTGGCTGCACCACCTTTTGTTTATCCATTCCTGTATCCACGGGTACCCGGGCTGCTTCCACCTGTTGGCGCCTGTGGGTAATGCTGTTGTGAACATGAGTGTACAAATACCTGTTTGAGGTCCTTCCTGCAGTTCCTTTAGGTCTTCTGAGTTTTTCACCCCTTCTAGGTCTGGGTTTGGAAACTAGGATTGTTCGTTGATGTACATGGGAGTTGCTTCCTTCTCCCCCTTTTTCTGCTACCGTGTCACATGAATCATAACTGCATGCGATATTACAGATGGACTTCAGAGGGACTGTGTTCTAGAACTGGTTCTCCTCCCACTTGTATTAAATAGGAAGCACTTTGAACATATTTCATGCTAGAGATGATGGCTCCCTGAGTGATGGCGGTGCTGGAAGGGTTGACAGGAGAGGGAGGGGCAGAGAGAATGGTGATTTGAGTGCAGCTTAGGAAATAGACATTGTGAGAATTCATGAGTTTGCACTAAATGGTGGTACATGAGGAAGAGAGAAGTCTAGGCCGGGCGGGGTGGCTCATGCCTGTAATCCCAGCACTTTGGGAGGCTGAGCTGGGTGGATCACGAGGTCAGGAGTTTGAGACCAGCCTGTCCAACATGGTGAAACCCCATCCCTACTAAAAATACAAGAATTAGCCAGGCCTGGTGGCACTCGCCTGTAGTCCCAGCTACTCAGGAGGCTGAGGCAGGAGAATTTCTTGAACCCGGGAGGCGGAGGTTACAGTGAACCGAGATCACTCCACTGCACACCAGCCTGGGCAACAGAATGAGACTCTGTCTCAAAAAAAAAAAAAAAAAAAAGTCTAGAGTGAATCCCAGATTTCTAGCTTGGGTGACTAGATGACCATGAGCTAGGATGTCTGGAAAAGCGGGAGGGTGGGTTGAGGGACCACAGAGCATGAATTTATTTTAGGGCTCCCCAGAACAGGGGGGGAAGTCCCGTGGGATCTACAGACAATCTTCAGGGTAAAGATAATTACAACGTGACTGTAAAATGAAGCTGGAAAAATGAAATAAAGATACCGTATAATGAGTGTAAATTTAGATCCTTACTCAGTGAGGATCATTATATTTTTTTACAAAAATTTCTCTTACCCTGTCAGGATTTTTTTATTTTGGGAATCTGGAGTGGGGAGGGTCATATTGTCCTAGTTTGTTTCGAAGGTGACAGATGAAACTGGGAGGATAATTTGATATTAAATGTGATAAGTATTTCCACCTCTTTTCTTACCCTACTTTGAACTTGAAGTTGGGATTAGTCACTGCAGCTTTTCTCTTGCTAGCCCTTCATCGTCTGGCCCCGTAAGTCCTTTCTCAGCAGGCCTGCCCATCTGTACACTGGAGGAAACCCAGCTCTCCATTCTCTCTGCTCCAGGTCCTGTTATGTGGGACTGGAGTGAAGCCCACAGTTAGAGGAGTGGCTGTTACGGGAAAGACAATGAGTTCACTGGCAGATAACTTGCTCTTGCTGAGCTGTTGGAATATCCAGGCAGAGTTAAGTAGGCAGTTGGATGGAGAGGCCTGAGGCCTGAGGCCTAGGATGGACCTGAAGCTTGAGGGATTATGGGGTCATCGCTAATGCCTAGGGCCATGGGATTGTCAGAAAGAACGCAAGTCACCAGAAGAAGACAAGTCCAGGCTAGGTGCGGTGGCTCACACTTGTAATCCCAGCACTTTGGGAGGCTGAGGTGGGCAGATCACTGGAGGTCAGGAGTTCGAGACCTGATCAACAGGGTGAAACCCCGTCTCTACTGAAAATACAAAAATTAACTGGGAGATAGTGGCAGGCACCTGTAATCCCAGCTACTTGGGAGGCTGAGGCAGGAGAATGGCATGAACCTGGGAGGTGGAGCTTGCAGTGAGCCAAGATCATGTCATGCACTCCAGTCTGGGTGACAGAGTGAGACTCTGGTTCAAAAAAGCAGAAGATTGTCCTCTTCGTTGTCTACTCCTGTGTCCATCTGAGATGACTGGGGAAGACCAAAGGGACATGATTAGGAGGTGGGGTCTGCCCTGGAGTGTGGTTCCATTCTACTCTCTTCATAGGCACCACTGCAGACTCCAGAGCAGGAAGAACGGGATTTAGGTAGACAGGTGAAGGGGCTGGAAGAGACAGGATGATGTGCGGTAGTCATGTGGGCCAGGGAAGGGGAGCCCACAGAGGAATATGTGGAGGGAGGGGCAGAGTGTTCAGATGAGAACCAGGGCAGACAGTGTCTTGGAAGTCAAGGGGGAAGAAGTTGAGGGCGGAGGGAGTGCTCACCTGTGAGATGCCAGAAGGGAAAGGTGATTGACAGACATCCACCGTGTTGGCTGCTGGGAACCCCTGGTGACCTCTGCCGTCGTTTCAGGCGGTGGTGGTGTTGGATCCCGTGGAATCCTGTGTGCTTTATTCTCCCGTGGAATCCCGGGTGCTTTATTCTCGTCTTGTAGATGGGATTCTTTCAGCACATTCTCTCCTTAGTTCTTGAATTCTAGATGCTGTTCATCTGGACATTATGCCTCTTTGTATCACCTTTTCTTTCTTTCTTTCTTTTTTTATTTTTGAGACCGAGTCTTGCTCTGTTGCCCAGGCTGGAGTGGAGTGGCGTGATTTTGGCTCACTGCAAGCTCTGCCTCCCAGGTTCATACCATTCTCCTGCCTCAGCCTCCCGAGTAGCTGGGACTACAGGCATCTGCCACCACGCCCGGCTAACTTTTTTGTATTTTTAGTAGGGACAGGATTTCACCGTATTAGCAAGGATGGTCTCGATCTCCTGACCTCGTGATCCGTCCGCCTCGGCCTCCCAAAGTGCTGAGATTACAGGCGTGAGCCACCACGCCTGGCTTTATATCACCTTTTCTTAATAAAAACCCCCTTCAGCAATTTAGTACACTTTTTTTTTAAAGGCAGAGTTTCACTCTTGTTGCCCAGGCTGGATTGTAGTGGCCTCATCTCTGCTCACTGCAACCTCCACCTCCCAGGTTCAATCGATTCTCCTGCCTCATCCTCCCAAGTAGCTGGGATTATAGGTGTGAGCCACCACACCCGGTTAGTTTTGTGTTTTTAGTAGAAATGGAGTTTCCCCATGTTGGCCAGCTGGTCTTGAACTCCTGACCTCAGGTGATTGACCTGCCCCAGCCTCCCAAAGTGCTGGGATTACAGGCGTGAGCCACCGCACCCGGCTAATTTAGTACACATTCTTAAAATGTCCATTGTTCTTTATGAACGTCTATTTAAATATCAGTACTTGGGGCACTGTGGCTCTGCCTATAATCCCCCACTTTGGGAACCTGAGGCAGACAGATGGCTTAGGAGTTTGAGCTCAGGAGTTCGAGACCAGCCTAGGCAACATGGCGAAACTCCATCTCTATATATAAAAAAAAATTAATTAATACCAGAACTTGAGCTCAGATATCTCTTGTCCTCTATGGAGGCATCTCCTCAAAACTCATATTATCCTTATTTTATGTATGTATGTATGTATTTATTTATTTTTGAGATAGTCTTGCTCTGTCGCCCAGGCTAGAGTACAGTGACTCAATCTCGGCTCACTGCAAGCTCTACCTCTTGGGTTAACGCCATTCTCCTGCCTCAGCCTCCCGAGTAGCTGGGACTACAGGTGCCCTCCACCATGCTTGGCTAATTTTTTTTTTTTGTATTTTTTTAGTAGAGATGAGGTTTCACTGTGTTTGCCAGGATGCTTTCGATCTCCTGACCTCGTGATCCACCTGCCTCGGCCTCCCAAAGTGCTGGCATTACAGGCGTGAGCCACCGCGCCCGGCCTGTAGTTATTTTTTGAGACAAGGTCTTGCTCTGTCACCCAGGCTAGAGTGTAGTGGTGTGACCATGGTTTACCACAGCCTCAACCTTGTAGACTCAAGCAGTCTTCCCACCTCAGCCTCCTCAGTACCTGGGACTACAGACATGTGCCACCATCCTAATTTTTTTTTCTTCTTCTATTTTTTGTAGAGACAGTGTCTCTTTAGGTTGCCCAGGCTGCTTCTTGTCTGTTTACCACACATCTCCAGTCACTGGGTAAGGGCTTGGTCCACACCTGCTTGGCAGATCCTACCTGTTTCCTCTAGTTGTTGATACTGAAATAACCTGGCCCCAACCAGTCCCAGCATTTATAGGCATGAGCCACTGCCCCCGGCCTGTCCTCATTTTAACAGTAATATGGGGTGCACTTTTATTTCCTGGAATTCCAAATCCAAGGTATTTGAGTCAGAGTTTGTGGGGATCTCCGTGGATCTTGAAGTTGGATCACAGGTAACCTGGACTGGCAGCCCTGAATCCTGGGAAACTGTGAGTTCCCTGTCTCTTGGGCACTGTGCAGTAAGATCTTAGCTTCTCTCTCATACTGTCCTTTAAACCACTTCCCTGTTACAGATTCCATCCTCCCCGCTGTGTCTGAGTTACTGCTGTTTGGTAAATGTGTTCCGCTGACATGGATGATAATAATAGTCATTGCCATAGTGTCCTGAGCGCCAGCCACGCTTAGGGCCCTCTACCAAGTGTTTGACGTATCTTCTCCTTTAATTCTTACAATAGCCTTATGAGGTGCGTCCAATTAACTCTTTTTTATGAATGAGGGAACTGTGACTCAGAATCATTTTAGTAACTTTTTTGGGAGCCAGTGACTCTCAGACTTGAAGATGCATCAGAGCCTCCTGTGGATATGTGAAAACGGCTGCTGGGCCCCGCCCTCAGCGCTGCTGAGCCAGTGGGTCCCCGATGATGCTGGAGAAGCTGCATTTTTTTTCTTTTTGGAGACAGAGTTTCACTTTTGTTGCCCAGGCTGGAGTGCGATGGTGCAATTCTGGCTCACTGCAACCTCTGCCTCCCGGGTTCAAGCGATTCTCCTGCTTTAGCCTCCCGAGTAGCTGGGATTACAGGCATGCACCACCTCGCCTGGCTAATTTTTTGTATTTAGTCGAGATGGGATTTCACCATGTTGGGCAGGCTGGTCTTGAATACCTGACTTCAGGTGATCCATCTGCCTTGACCTCCCAAAGTGCTGGGATTACGGGTGCGAGCCACTGAGCCCAGCCGAGAAGCTGCATTTCTAACAAGTTCCCAGGCAGCACGGCTGCTGCTGTTGCTGCTACTGCTGCTGCTGTGGGGACCATGCTTTGAGCGGCTCGGTGCTGAGTCTCCCACTCAGCCAAGGGGCAGGACAGGGACTCTCCCCTGGGCCTTTCTCTCGCCCAGCAGATGTGCTCTGGCCTTTAGGGTATGTACAGCTCAGGAGCCTGCAGCAGAGGGGAGCCTGTCACTGCTCAGGAGGCACTGAGGGCTTCCCGTGGTAGGTTCAGGAGAGCGGCTCTTCTTTCTTCTGGCTGGGATCCTGGCATGCACGGGTGTGACAAGGCAAAGGGACGGGGCAGGGGGAGCCGAGGGAGTGCATTGTCTACGCAGAAGTTAAAGCAACAATAAAATCCACTAAAATGCAGTCTGCTGTTTATTATCACTCTGTGCCCATAGTTCTCAACAATGTCCTGGTTACATGCGCTGCTTTCTGCCCCCGCTCAAATGCCACTGCCTGGCAGCCAAAGACTGAAAAAAGGCCTAAGCACCCCTTCGTTGTTGGGGCCCTGGTAAGCTCCAGATTCAGCGACCTTGTCTTCTGCTTCTTGTCTGTTTACCACACATCTCCAGTCACTGGGTAAGGGCTTGGTCCACACCTGCTTGGCAGATCCTACCTGTTTCCTCTAGTTGTTGATACTGAAATAATCTAATTTAAAATAGTTGGCCGGGCTCGGTGGCTCACACCTATAATCCCAGCACTTTGGGAGGCCGAGATGGGCGGTCAGGAGTTCGAGACCAGCCTGGCCAACTGAAATCCTGTCTCTACTAAAAATACAAAAATGAGCTGGACATGGTGGCACACACCTGCAATCTCAGCTACTCGGGAGGCTGAGGGAGGAGAATCACTGGAACCCAGGAGACGGAGGTTGCAGTGAGCCGAGATGGCGCCACTGCACTCCATCCTGGGCGACAGAGCAAGACTTCATCTCAAAACAAAATCAAAAAACAGACAAACAAAAAATTCAAGGAATAAACAAAATTCTATGGAGCCGTATATTTGCTAGGTACCTCTAATAGCCATCCTTTCGATGGCACTTGCTGTGTGTCAGTTAGGGTCTAACCACTTGGACTGAGATGATCTTGTTGAATTCTCACAATAACCTCCTGGGGTGGGTTCTCTTATGGACCCCTTGTTACGGAGGATGAAAGGGAGGAGCTCAGAGGTTAAGGGACTTGCCCAAGGCCATGTAGCTGATGAGCAGGCAGAACCAGGATCCCCACCAGGCTCCTTAGCCCCAGAGCCCATGCACCCAACTGCTAGGTTCCACTGCCTCTCAGGCACAGAGTTGGTGCTTAATAAGTGCACATTGGATGGCCACATGGAAATGTATAGGTATATGAGATGCAAGCATGAAACTGCCTTTGCAAAAATGGTAACAGTGAGAAAAAATGAGACTGTGAAGGAGATCTGATCTAACCAACTGCCATCTTGCCCTTAACCGTCAACGGCCCTTGGTCATACCTGGGCTTGGGTCAAGCTAACTTTGGGAGAAGTTTAGTTTATAGTTTAAATGGTAATAGCCTTTTCCCCAAACTAAGCTGCTTTTATAAAACTCATGATGAAAGGCCACCAGGTTAGGAGGATGAGAGCGGCCTGAATTCTGCTAAGACGTGGGCGTACTTCAATGGTTACCAGCCATTATTCCAGAGATCACAAGATTTTCAACTTCCCCAATTACTCCAGTAGATAACATCACTATTGTGATGTTGGAACCTACGGTGGGCCTTTTGAGATGTCTTTTTCAGCTTTTGCATTTCTGATGACCAGGTGGCCCCACCTGGACCCTCAACTCCTGACTCAGCCAGTCCTGTGGCCCCACCTATAAATGGACTCAGTGCACCAGGACCATTTTCCAAACCCCTGTGATTGCATTCCCAGCCAGTCAGCAGCACCCATTCCCTTAGCCCCTGACGCAGTAAACTATCCTTGAAAAACCGTAATCTCTGAGGTTGATTTGAGTAGTAACCTGTCTTCCATGTTGCGTGGCCAGCCTTGTGTCAATTAAACTCTTTCTTTTTTTTGCGATGGAGTCTCGCTCTGATTCCCAGGCTGGAGTGCAATGGCACGAACCTGCTCACTGCAACCTCCACCTCCCACGTTCCAGCGATTCTCCTGCCTCAGCCTCCTGAGCAGCTGCAATTACAGGTGTGTGCCACCACCACACCCAGCTAATTTTTGTATTTTTAGTAGAAACGGGGTTTCATCATGTTGGTCAGGCTGATCTCGAACTCCTGACCTGGTGATCTGCCCGCCTTGGCCTCCCAAAGTGCTGGGATTACAGGTATGAGCCACCACGCCCGGCCTAAACTCTTTCTTTATTGCAATGCCATAGTCTCAATGAATTGCTTTTGTCTGTGGAGTGGGCAGGAAGAACCCATTGGGCCATTACAAGCGACACTGTGTGGGTTACTCATGATGCTTACTAGTTACTCTCCATCAGTGTGCTTAGAATGGCAGCAAATCCCTTCGTAATCCATCACATCTTTCTTGCAGGCTGATGCAGCATTTACCTCCACTGTAATGAAATGTGTTTCCCTTGAGGGGGTGGTTATCGGTATTTATAGAGCATCTTATAGCTGAAGAGCTCCAGAAGCAACAATTACCTCTTTAATCCTCTTAGCTTGTCTCTGAAAAGAGGGACGTGAACCCGTAGCATAGCGCTGGCTCCTGCCTCCTCTCCTTTCTTCACCCCACCCCTGCCCACTAGAGTTTGCAGGCTGTGCCCAGCAGCACACTGGGAAGCTGGGGGTGGTTCTGGAGGGAATGAGGCCCTTCCCGCAGGTCACCTTCGGAGCTGGGTGGAGATGTAGGGCCACCTAGGGGACCTCCAGGTCAGCGCTTGCATCCCCACTTGTTTTATAACACCCGAAAGCTGAAATGGAGAAGTAACTTTCTTCGTGCTGAAGATCTCTCACTGGCCACTTTCACTCTTTATGCTCCAGGAAAGAAAGTTGGAATAATACAATTTTTTTTTTTTCTCTTGAAGCCGTGAATTCTTCTGTCTTGGAAGCCAGATTCAGAGGAATAGCAGAGAAAATGCAAAAGGGTGAGGCCTGGGAACCTGGGGAGCTTTTCCTGAGTGCTAGTGGGCTTTTCCCCATAGGCATGTATGTGTGACACACACATTTGCATCCGCACCTACTGGGTCAGCTTGATGAACAGCCTGTGGCTGTGACTATCTTTTGTTATGCGCATGTGATTACCTTCCGTGGTAGCACCTGAAGATAGACTGCCAGGAGATAGGGCTAATTTTGGTCTCTGAACTCACCAATGGGATGTCACGACAGTGCTGGAGAGCTCCCTGTTCACAGCCGCGCTTTCTGTTACTAAGGGTGGAAGAGACCTCCATAAATAACATTGCTGCTGCTGCGGTTCAGGACGTTTTCAGATGGTAGGATCTCATATTTCAGGTGGTTAATAACCTTTTCCCTACCCCCATCACGGTGCCAGCAAAAGAGATAATATGGTTAGAAAAACACTCATTTCTATTATCCCTGTTCTCGTTTTTCTTCTCATCTCCCGTTCTAATGCCCAGCTTCCTCCCTGCCCTGCACTGCTCTCTAGGTGGACCCAGGTGTAGCCCCTAAATTCCACCCTGTGGGAGACTCCATTCTATGTGTGTGGAGCATCATTCAGTCTCATGCTTTATATTTTAATTTAATTTTTCTTTGAGACAAGGTCTCACTTGGTCAGTCAGGCTGGAGTGCAGTGGCATGATCATAGCTTACTGCAGCCTTAACCTCCCGGCCTCAAGTGATCCTCCACTTCAGCCTCCCAAGTAGCTGAGACTACAGGTGTGCACCACCACGCCTGGCTAACTTTTGCGTTTTTTGTAGAGAAGGGGTCTTGCTGTGTTGCCCAGGCTCTTCCTGACCTCCTGGGCTCAAGCAGTCTGCCCGCCTTTGCATCCCAAAATGCTGGGATTATAGCAGTCTCAAGTTAAAATTTTTTTTTTTAATTTCTATTTTTAAAAAATTTATTTATAAATTTTATTTTTTACAGAGACGTGGTCTTGTTATGTTGCTTAGGGTCATCTCAGACTCCTGGCCTCAAGTGATCCTCTCGCCTGAGCCTCCCAAAGCACTGGGATTACAGGCCGGAGTCATCACACCTGGCCTCTAAAAACAGAGATCCAATTTTAATTTTTTTTTTTTCTTTTTTTGAGACAGTCTCACTCTGTTGCCCAGGCTGGAGTGCAGTGGTGTGATCTCAGCTCACTGCAACCTCCGCCTCCTAGGTTCAAGTGATTCTCCTGCCCTAGCCTTCCAAGTAGCTGAGATTATAGGCATGTACCACCATGCCCAGCTAATTTTTGTATTTTTAGTAGAGACCAGGTTTTGCCATGTTGGCCATGCTGGTCTCAAACTCCTGACTTCAGGTGATTTACCCACTTCGGCCTCCCAAAGTGCTGGGATTACAGGCATGAACCACTGTGCTCAGCCTCCAATTTTAATGAGCTGATTTCATAGCTGGTGACCCAGTGACTTCATGGAGGTGTGAGGTTGGTGCCCGCAGCCACGATCCTGGACCTGTAGAAGGCAGGCTTGGGTGGCATTCCAAAGACTTCACTATGTGCATCCAAGTGTCTGTCACCCATGAGCTTTGCAATAAGGAAGACATGAATATGCACCAGCTGGGCTCTGAGCTCCAGCTCAGCCTCCTCCCTGCTTTCAGCTTCCCACCGGGCATTGCAATCCATGCTTCCGGCCCCGCCTGCTCTGCAGCTGGCAACACCAAGTCACCATCTCTGTTCGTGTTTCACCTCCAGAGAGAGGAAAATGTGTGAACTCTTGTGTTCAGAGGCAGAAGGGTCAATTATAGGAGATCCTGGGCTAAAACAGGAAGAAGAAACATGAATTAAGGACTTTAAACATTGATCACACAGTCGTTCTTCTGCCTCCTTCCCTGCAGGAAGGCAGAGATGGGAGATGGAGAGCTGTCATTATCCTCCTTAATTATAGGAGAGAGCAGAAGTTATTGGAAACGCCAGCCAAGTCAGGGAGCCACTGGCAGCCGAGCTCACTTGCTCTTCCAAGATGGTGGAAGCCAGGCAGGGAAATAGCTCCGGGGCAGATGAGCTCATTCATGGGGACCACTATGCAGTGGAAGCAATGACGCCCGCTGGCCTCAGATGTGGAAAGTGTCTTCCAGGGGGCGGCTCGTGGAGTAGAGCCTAGCTTGTGGCTCTCTCGAGATGTTCTCCAGGTTTCTAACACGTGGCATGCCACTCCAATGGAGAGGCCACTCTACAGCTGCTCCTGTGGGCACAGTGACTCTGGGTGGGGCTGGGCTGGGCGTGTCCGTGGGAGGGCAGGTGTTAGGACCAGGAAGCAGGGGTACCCCATGGTGTGCCCCGCAGAAATCTCTGCTCTTACTGGCTTCTTCCCTTCTCCTCCTAGCCCAGGCCTTTTCTGTAATGTCACCAATTACCATCCCGTGTGGAAAGATTTGCTTTTCAGATTGGTGTGCCGAGCACAGCTGGACAGAGAGGAGGCTTTCGGGAGGGAAAGTCGCCCTCACGTCTTGCATGCTTTCACTGCTCCCCATACGGGTATTTCTAAGCAAGAATGCAAACAGGCCTGAAATAGAATGCATTAGTAAGTGTAACTGAGAGGCGAAGTGTATTTTTAGCGAACATGGCTAAGGCAGATTATTGCAGCGCGTGAGTGACACCAAGCTAGGGGGACGTGGCTGCCTCTTGGCTGTCCCTGAGGAGCCGAAGGACTGTGGCCACCGGTGGCTCCTGGGATGGTCAGGGCTTCCTGGGGATTCTGTCTGGCCGTGGAGCTCCTTGTGCCTTCTGTCATGGGGGAGTGAGTAGAAACAGGCAGCACGATGTTAGTGAAGCTTAGCTTCCAGGTTCAGTGGCGAGGTGCCCCCAGCTGCACATGTATCTGCCACCACCTGCCTGTCCCAGGGGAAGGAGAGGGGAGGGCTGGTCACAGGGAGCCAGTGGGTCTGCAGGCTGCAGAGACACTGCTTGTTGGGGCTGTAAGTGCTTCGGGAGTCCTGGAAGGGAGGGTGGGACTTAGATTCTGACTGCCAGATTGTGGCGCCTCTGCCATACCGCTCAAAACTCGAATTCAGCTTCTTTATCTGCAAACAGGAAATGTTAATGTTTTCTCGAGGAGTCATGAGTTCAGATAGGGTCACTGATAAGGGAAGGTTGGAACTTTCAGAAGAGAATTGCTAAAAATGCCAAGATGTCATATTATTATTTTTTTCCCCTGCAGATTAACTAGGGCTTAACACCTGATAGCCCTGTGAGTGTGCGTCTGTCTCTTGTAGCAGCGCTATTCGCAGCAGAGCCAAGTTCAGCTCTGTTCAAGTGAGTCCTTGGTATCCATCCTGGGCTCTGGCTACCATGTCACCCAGAGGGCCTGATTTGAAGGCAGTTTCCCTCCCAGGGACCATGGCAGGGTGCTGCAAGACTAGCAGAGAGTCTGGTCTCCAGCTTGTTGACATACGCTACAGGTCTTGGGATTTGCGAGCATCTTGTAATTCCTTATAATAAATCAAGTACCCCTGCACCCGTGCACGTGCGCTATTTATTCTGCAAGTCCTGGGACTTGCCAGTCTCTCTCTCTCTTTTTTTTTCAGTGGTACGATCCCGGCTCACTGCACACTCCATCTCCTGGGTTCTGGCCATTCTCCTGCCTCAGCCTCCTGAGTAGCTGGGACTACAGGCACCCGCCACCACGCCCAGCTAATTTTTTGTATTTTTAGTAGAGATGGGGTTTCACTGTGTTAGCCAGGATGGTCTCGATCTCCTGACCTTGTGATCCGCCCGCCTCAGCCTCGCAAAGTGCTGGGATTACAGGCGTGAGCTACTGCGCCTGGCCAGGACTTGCCAGTCTCTTATAATTCCTTTTAATAAATAAGACACTATGTACCCACGTGCACATGTGCGCGCACACACACACAGGCACTATTAGTATTGTGTCTCTGGAGAACCCTAATACAACTATCTGCTGAGTAAACTCCTACTTTGTAGCCCAGCCAAAATGCCAGCTTCTCTGTTAAAATATTTTATGAAAAGGCAGCAATGAAGCAGAGCAGTGAAATTTGGGGTCTCTGTTTAATCTTTGTGTTACAGGCAGTGAGCCAGAGGCTTACAGCCCTGAGGGGTCCACTTTTAAAACATTTCATGCATTACCAGGCACTGTGGTTCATGCCTGTAGTCCCAGCTACTTGGGAGGCTGAGAAGGGAGGATCACTTGAGCCCAGGAGTTTGAGGCTGCAGTGAGCCATGATTGCACCATTACACCCCAGCCTGGGTGACAGAGTGAGATCCTGTCTCTGAAAATGTAAAAATATTCACACATAAAACTTAAACCTGGGCAAAAGGAGAAATTTAGGAGCTAATTAAAAAAAAATACACCTTTTATTTTAGGTTCAGGGGTACACGTGTAGGTTTGTTAATAGGTAAACTCATGTCACGGGGGTTTGTTGCACAGATTATTTCATCACCCAGGTACTAAGCCTAGTAACCAATAGTGATTTCTTCTGATCCCCTACCTCCTCCCATCCTCTACCCTGAAGGAGACCCTGGTGTCTGCTGTCCCTCGCATGATGTTCATATGTTCTCATCATTTTAGGAGCTAAATTTTTACATTAAAATAGGCTTCTCCTCAGGGTCCCTTTATCTGGTTTCCTCTTTTATATGGAAAATTTTGATTTATATGAACTCTTCCAAGAATACATGTATTATTTCAAATGAACTACCCTACACTGCTTCCAGCCTCTAATTCATAAAATTGAGTGACCGTATTGATCAATTCACAAGGCTTATAATTTGATGACTTATTTCAGGGACTGTTCTCTATCAGCTAACATGGACCTGGGAGTTGGCCTGTGGCAGAGACAGCTTGAGTTGATTTGTACTTTTGTTGATTTGAGTTTGATTTTATTGGGTTGACTCCAAAGTCATGCCTGAGTCCTTTTCAAATCAGTGCCTGCAGCGAGCTTAGTTCATCATTGCAATGCCACAGATCCCAGAAGAAAGGTGTCAAGTAACTGGAATCACTTATTGTGGATCCCACAAGGGGCTTTTGTCTTGAGAAAGATGCTGTCTGTTCTGAGGAGTCACTGGGACTGTGATTTTTCTCTCTGTTCTAACAGAAGAGTGTTGGTTCTCTCTAGACCCTGAGCCGTATTCAGCAAATGTCAATATTAGCTGAAATGGAAAGTGTGGATTTGGGACAGCAAATTACCTGCAGCGTAAAAATACCTATTTAATCCACGCTTATTAAATAGATATGGGTTGATGGCTCCTCCGGCCTTGTTGAAATAAGCTTGGCATTTCACGTTCTCAACAGGGCGACCTCCTTTAATGAACACAAGCCTGGGAAATCCAATGGTATTTCCTAAGGTCCCAGGAAACCTCTTTTCCAAGCTCCACTCCCTTCACAGTCATCATTCCCCCTAATTCTCCCAATCCCATTCACTCTAAGTAGAAGTGACTGCTAACAGCTTGCTATTGTACTTCATAGAGTTGCAAGTCTGGGTCAGGTTTGCAGGATTGACTGTTGAATGGGTGCAGATTTTTTTTTTTTTTTTTTCCGGAGAAGCCTTCCAAATCCCCTGAAATCACAGAGGTGGGTGCCCAAGTCCCGGAAGTGATGATGGTTAACACTCCGTGTTTCCCCTGTGCACCCTGGATGAGTATAGTATGACGAAATGACTATCTTTAGAGCATCTTTTACAGGGCACAAAATGAGGGGTTGACTCCACAGATCAACTCACTGTGAACATAAGCAGTGACTCCAGATAGTGCAGATGGCAGAGGAGATTTTCGTGAATACAGACTGTCTCCAGCAGCAGTCCCCAACCTTTTTGGCACCAGGGACCGGTTTCATGGAAGACCATTTTTCTGTGGACCAGGATGGTGGATGATTTTAGGATGATTCAAGCACATGACATTTATTGTGCACTTTACTTCTATTATTATTACATTGTAATATATGATGAGGTAATTCTACAACTCACCATCATTGTAGAGCCAGTGGGAGCCCTGAGTTTGTTTTCCTGTAACTGGACAGTCCCATCTGGGGGTGATGGGAGACAGTGATGGATCATCAGGCATTAGATTCTCATAAGGAGCGTGGAACCTGGATCCGACGCGTGCGCAGTTCACAATAGGGGTTCACGCTCCTATGAGAATCTCATGGCGCCACTGATCTGACGGGAGGCGGAGCTCAGCGGTGATGCGAGGGATGGGGAGCGACTGTAAAGACAGACGAGGTTTCCCTCACTTGCCGCTCCCTTCCTGCTGTGCAGCCTGGTGTTGTTTGTTTGTTTTTGTTTTGTTTTGTTTTGGACATGGAGTCTCGCTCTGCCGCCCAGGCTGGAGTGCAGTGGCCGGATCTCAGCTCACTGCAAGCTCCGCCTCCCGGGTTTACGCCATTCTCCTGCCTCAGCCTCCCGAGCAGCTGGGACTACAGGCGCCTGCCACCTCGCCCGGCTAGTTTTTTGTATTTTTTAGTAGAGACGGGGTTTTGCCGTGTTAGCCAGGATGGTCTCGATCTCCTGACCTCGTGATCCGCCCGCCTTGGCCTCCCAAAGTGCTGGGATTACAGGCTTGAGCCACCGCACCCGGCCTGTGCAGCCTGGTTTCTAACAGGCCTCGGACTGGTACCGGTGCATGGCCTGCAGGCTGAGGACCCCTGGTGTGGAGGGCCTGAAAATATGTGCTTAGAAATGAAGAAAAGTCAGCAGAGAGCCCCAGAAGCCAGGCAGGAGAGGAGGCTCAGGAGGGAGGGAAGATCAGCTCTCAAACCTCCTGGAGAGTTGAAGAAAAATAAAGACTAAAAAGTGTCCCTTGGATTTAGTGACAGTGCAGTCATTTGTGCTTCCATAAGGATCATTTCCATCAAGCGATAGGGAGACAGCCCAGTGGTGTGCTGGTACATGTTTAACAACGGGCCCTTGGGGTGACACTGGGAGGAGGGAGAAATACAGATGAAGCTTCGCTCGTTTTCTCCTTGCTCACTTCCTCTGTGCATCTCCTTCCTAACCAGAGGTTGGGGATGCCTGGTTTACATGACATAAATGAATGGGATCACTTCCACCTTTGCCTTCACGGTAGTTATGCTAGACGAGCCCTTTCTCCCCTCTGTTTAATCTCCTGCACCATCATTTCTGACCTGTTACCTGCAGCTCTCACGGAAGTTTGCCTGAGGTGAACTCTCTGGTGTCAGCGATTGTTTTTAGGTGAAGCTGGTTCTGTGGGACCACGGGCTGATGATGTCCCTGCAGCTGCCAGGTGCCCCGACACCTGACACCAGCATTCCAGCATTCAGCCTGAGAGGCATGTGTTGCTGGACGTGATGTTCCCTGGCTGGAGGGAGTGTGGGGCAGGCGTGAACGGGGCAGCCACACTCACGGGTCTGGGCTCTGGAGGTGCTGGTGGCACCTTGGCTGGAGCAGGGGAGACGTGGGTGCCCTGCAGGTGTGTCTTCAGCCACTGCTGTCGGGAGGGTTTCCTGGGTGCCGTCTCCGAGGGCGTCTGAGTGACAGCAGCTCGCCTGCTCTACCCAGCCCTGGCCGCTCCTGTGAAGCCTTACTTGGGCCTGGGCAATCACTTGCAGGTTCTTTCCGTCCTGCCTGAGGACATTGTTTTGGGTGTGATAAGTGTAGTGAAATGGTGAGACAGTTCTTGAAACTGTCGTTAAAGCCAGCTGCTTGCAGGGTGCTGGGACAAGGTCATTCTGCTGCGGGGGGCTGTTAGGTCCTGTGGTGTGGAGGGGGATTTGGGGGACCGGCTCCTCAGCTTAATGGGAAGACAGGATAGTGATATGGGAGAAAGAGGTATTCTGACAGAGGGCAGACAGAGGGAGGGCGTTGAGAAAAAGTAGCGGAACATTATTACCTTCTTAGTATGATAGAGTTAGGGCAGTCTCACCGATATTCACTCTATAGTGAAATGATTCACTCTATAACGAAAAGAAAAGCTACAAAGAGGCGGGGTGCGGCGGCTCATGCCTGTCATCACAGCACTTTGGGAGGCTGAGGCAGGCTGATCCCCTGAGGTCAGTCCAAGACCAGCCTGGCCAACGTGGTGAAACCCTGTCTTTAGTAAAAATACAAAAATTAGCCAGGTGTGGTGGCACATGCGTGTAATCGCAGCTACTCAGGAGGCTGAGGCAGGAGAATCGCTTGAACCCAGGAGGCGGAGGTTGCAATGAGCCAAAAAGAAAAAAGAAAAACCACAGAGAAATGGTAAATGTTAGAGCATGATAGATATCCTAAATACCCGGATTTGGTGATGACATACTGTACACACACATCAGAATATCACACATGCCCCATAAATATGTCCAACTATTAGGTATCCATAAAAAATTGTTCTTAAAACATTAATGGAACAAAGTGATTTCCAGAAATAAACTCATGTTTAGGCGGGACTTGCTATGAAGGAAAATAGGGAAAATGGTTCTGTGCAGATGCTGGGATTTGAGACATGCTGATTTCTGTGTTTTTGCCAGAATCACCTGGCCCCATGCTCACTTGGTTGTAACTGCATCACTGGAGGGCATGAGAGTGTGTATGTGTGCGCGTGCACGCGTGTGTGTGCAGGTGTTTGAAGACAGAACCTCAGGCTTTGCTAGGAAATCCCTGGGAACATTTGGCTGTGCTGTTCTGGTGTGTAACTGATGGTGATTAATTGAGTTCATCGGGCTGGATGTGGTGGTCTTCACACCAGTGACAGAGGTTGAACCAGGTGATAGTGCTTCTGCCAGGAGCACTAACCCTTTTTTATTATTAGAAAATGACTTCTGGCCGGGCGCGGTGGCTCAAGCCTGTCATCCCAGCACTTTGGGAGGCCGAGACGGGTGGGTCGCGAGGTCAGGAGATCGAGACCATCCTGGCTAACACGGCGAAACCCCGTCTCTACTAAAAATACAAAAAAAAAAACTAGCCGGGCGAGGTGGCGGCGCCTGTAGTCCCAGCTACTCGGGAGGCTGAGGCAGGAGAATGGCGGGAACCCGGGAGGCGGAGCTTGCAGTGAGCTGAGATCCGGCCACTGCACTCCAGCCTGGGCGACTGCGAGACTCCGCCTCAAAAAAAAAAAAAAAAGAAAATGACGTCTGCCTCATAGGCCAAGGTCATTCAAAAAAGATTTTTGGAGGTGATACAAAAATAAGGAAATGTGTATATTTTTCTGTTGAGGGGGGGGTGGGGGGAAATGTCCTTGTACGAAAGAAAATTCTACCAGAATAAAAGATCCTGTAAGTCAGCCCTAGGTGTCCTGTTGAGCTGCAGGCGGTGGGCAGGTTGTGCCTGCCTTTTCTCACCTACCAAGTGGGGAAACACCTCCCAGTATCGCCGAGAGGATGGACTGAAATCATGAGCGTTTCCTGCAGAGTCTGGCACAGGGAGGCCGGCCCCGGTTGCCAATTGTTGGTAAAGTCGTTAAAAGCTCTGTAGCCATGATTCTTAGTCTCCTTCTGTTTAATGAATTTCTTTTTTTTGTTTGAGACAGAGTCTCACTCTGTCACCCAGGCTGGAGTTCAGTGGTGCCATCTCGGTCACTGCAGCCTCCATCTCCCGGGTTCAAGTGATTCTCCTGCCTCAGCCTCCCAAGTTGCTGGGATGACAGGCACTACCACCATGCCTGGCTAATTTTTTATTTTTAGTAGAGATGGGGTTTCACCATGTTGGCCAGGCTGGTCTCGAACTCCTGACCTCAAGTGATCCGCCCGCCTCAGCCTTCCAAAATGCTGAGATTGCAGGTGTGAGCCATTGTGCCTGGCCTGTTTAATGCATTTCTGACTGGAGGCTTGATTGTTTTCTTTTTCTCACAGGGTGTCTTTGAGAGGATGACAGTGGGAAGCTCCTACCGTGGCTGTTGCGGTTGCAGGCCCAGCTCCTTCCACTCTGGGGCTGCCCTTCATGGTGCCAGGTTTGTGGCAGCCTGAACAGCCATCATGGTGAAATTCTGCTATTCCTGCCATGAACAGAGAAATCAAACTGTGGGGTTGTGCTTTTAGTAGGAAACTGGAGTAACACCTCATCTCAAAAAAAAAAAAAAAAAAGAAAAAAGAAAAGAAAAAGAAAAGGCTGGGTGCAATGGCTCATACCTGCCATCCGCTCGCATGCTTTTGGGAAGCTGATGTGGGAGGATCGCTTGAGCCCAGGAGTTTAAGACTCGCCTGGGCAATATGGTGAGACCCTGTCTCTACAAAAAATTAGCTAGATGCAGTGGCACACACCTGTAATCCCAGCTACTTGGGAGGTGGAGGTGGGAGGATTGCCTGAGGTCAAGAGTTTAAGACCAGCCTGGGCAACACAGTGAGACCTCATCTCAGATGAAATGAAATGAAACTGTAGTAACAAAAATGCACACACAGCCACTGTGTGACGGTCACAATATCACATGGTGACACTGACCATTTAAGGGCCACAGGGCCCAAGGGCAGATCCTCATGACCCCGAGGAGTCATTTGTGGGCTCCCAGCCACACCTGCATGTCTGAGCCTCTGGGCTGCTAGCTTGAGGTCCCCTGAGCTGTACACAAGGATGGCTGCTCCTGTTGCTGTAGGTGACTCTCCGTTGTTACTTTCTTGGTATAGGATTGTTCATCTTTGGGAATGATTTTAAAGCCCCACTCCCTCTGTCACTGGCTGATCGTGGATGGCCGGCTTCCCTGGCTCTACTTCTGTGCGTCACAGACTGTCAATCCTGGCAGATGTGGTGTGCTTTTATTAATGGATGAAACTCTTGCACACTTGCTTTCTGTATTCTTGTTGATAACTTAACAGGGCATTGTGGCATGTTTACTGAGCCATGTAGGCAAATCTTTTCATGACATAGTTTCTAGAAACAACCCTTCTGTGGTCACTAGTCTGTCCCTCGGGCTACCCCAGAACAGGTCTTGCTGGTATGTCCTATAAAAAGTGGTGGCATGGCTAACGAATGTTTTCTCTAAGGGTTGAGGAGCACAGACTGAAGTGTGAGACTGGGCAGGGTTACCTTGGGGTCCTCACAGGGGTGCTGGGGACATGTGGCCAGCATCAACAGCCTCCTACCTGTCAGCATGCTAGGGCAGGAAGGAAACTTCCATGATCACTAAGTACGTGTTCTTAACACGGAGTCTCATTCTGTCACCCAGGCTAGAGTGCAGTGGCACAATCCCAGCTCACTATGACCTCCACCTCCTGGGTTCAAGGGATTCTCCTGCCTCAGCCTCCCAAGTAGCAGGGATTACAGGTGTATGTCATCACGCCTGGCTACTTTTTGTATTTTCAGTAGGGATGAGTTTCACTATTTTGGCCAGGCTGGTCTCAAACTCTTGACCTCCGGTGATCTGCTCACCTCTGCCTCCCAAAGTGCTGGGATTACAGGCGTGAGCCACTGTGCCCTGCCTGTATATCTGTTTTTAGTTTTCTAGGTTATGTGGGGTGGGATTAAGTGGATTGCAGCTGAGCCGCCACAGGGAGGTCACAGTGGATTTCTGTTGGAAGCCTCTCCTCTCACCTGAGATTTAGGAGGACAAATGGAAGGTGCATGTTGCTTTAAAATGCGGGGATGCCGTTGGACAGAGGTGAGGGGAAATACGCTGGTGACAGTGGATGAAGGAAGATCACAGGACGTTTCTCCTGGGACTTGAGACCTGGGTTAATGTAGTGAACATCTCTTGAGCGCAGTGCTGGTGGAGGCGGAAATACTGAACCTGCTGTGGCTCCCAAAGGAGTCTTGAAAAGCCCAGCAAGATTGGGTGTCTCATGTCTGACGGGTGTTGTGTCATTATTGACAAGAAAAACTCTTAGCCATTTATAGTCAGGCAATCAGAGAAAGACAAATGCTACACGAAGCTTAAATTTAGTTGTAGAGCCCGATTATCTGTGGTGGATTATCTATGAAAAATGTTGAATCCCAAGCAGGCGCTCTCTGTATATTTTTGGTGCACAGCTTATTTTTAGCTATTTTTCTTTATCAAATGGTGTATACTTAGGAAATGCATGCTAATTCCTTACATTAGTGTTATGCAGACATATATATACTTATATTAGAAAATCATAGATAGGAAGATACATCTGATGCCCCCACCCCTGCATACACAGCTAATTTTTTATTTCTATTTTCAGTAGAGATGGGGTTTTGTCATGGTGGCCAGGCTGGTCTCGAACTCCTGACCTCAGGTGATCTGACCACCTTGGCCTCCCAAAGTGCTGGGATTACAGGCATGAGCCACCACACCCAGCCTGGCTTTAAATTTTTTTGTGACTTTTCATCCTGATTGGTTTGGTTGACTAAGTATCTCATTGTTTTGGATTTGAGATCTAGTAATACAACTGATTCTAAACTGAAACTAGAGATCACTGGGGTAAGAGTGGCTCAGACATGGACTTTCTTCTCATGGAAAACCTTCTTGTTGAAAATTAAAAATACCACTATCAAAATCCTTCAATTAAACTGAAAGGTAGACTGTGAACTTCTGGGCTGTAAACCTGTAGGCTGTAAACTGAATTCTGAAGCAAGCACATCTTGTCATTCTTGTGAATTTCTCAGAACAAAAATGTGTTGCCCCAGGTAGAGTCTGTACCATTTGTGAAAAAGGAAAATGGCTTCAACTTATTTACTTTCTTAAAAAAATTTCAGATTCAGGCAAATAACCGTTTCTTCTAATGGGTGTGTGTTCAAATTACTTTATAATAATACAGGATATAATGACATCAATTTTAGTGAGTCTTCAGAATGAGCCACATGTGTTTCCAGTTAGTTATAACCATGATATTCCTTTTCCGATGATCCAAGACACTTCTCTTTTAATAGGTCAGTTTTTTCCAGTTTGAAAAAAATTTAACTGAAATTTTAAATTCAAAGACTATCTTCTCAAACATGGCACAAAACATTTAGCTCTCTAAGAAATGCAGAATTCCAGAATGATTCATGTGAATGTATTGCTCTTTTAGCTTTAGACGTCCTTTGGAAAGTTGAGGAATTAATAGCTGGGCAATTTGAAAGGACGAAAGTACTCCAACAGATGACACTAATAGAGTCAGGAAGGAAGAATGTCCAAGGGGAGTTATTAGTGTCTGTCAAGGATTTAGTGGGTGAAAGATTAAAAAATTGGAAATATATATTTACCTACTATAGGAAAAACTTTTTTTCTTAAATATTCCTTTATACATATTTTGTTTGTTTGTTTGTTTTCCTGAGACAGTGTCTCACTGTCACCAAGGCTGGAGTGCAGTCATGTGATCTCGACTCACTACAACCTCCACCTCCTGGGTTCAAGCAATCCTCCCACCTCAGCCTCCTGAGTAGCCAGAGCTACTTGAGTGTGCCACCAGGCCCACTATTTTTTTTTTTTTTTTTTTTTTTTGGTATTTTTTGTAGAGATGGGGTTTCACCATGTTACCCGGGCTGGTCTTTAACTCCTGAGCTCAAGCCATCTGCCTGCCTCACCTCCCAAAGTACTGGGCTCACAGGCATTAGCTCACTGTGCCCAGTCTATGTGTGTGTGTGTTTTTAAATGCTCCCTGCTTCTCTGAAGGACAAATGCATTGTCAGCAAACTACCTTGGTTGCTAATGTCTTTATGAAGTCTATGTTAAGCTTTTTCTTTTGTTGTTGTTCTTATTTGTTTGTTTGAGACAGAGTCTTGCTCTTGTCACCAAGGCTGGAGTGCTGTGGCACGATCTCGGCTCACTGCAACCTCTGCCTCCTGGGTTCGAGTGATTTTCCTGCCTCAGCCTGCTGAGTAGCTGGGATTACAGGCACCTGTTGCCATACCCGGCTAGTTTTTACATTTTTAGAAGAGACAGGGTTTCTCCATTTTGGCCAGGCTGGTCTCGAACTCCTCAGGTGATCCTCCTGCCTCAGCCTCCCAAAGTGCTGGGATTACAGGCGTGAGCCACTGCGTCCGACCCATGTTAAGTTTTTAAACCTGAGACACTTAAACTTTAATGACTATATCAGTTAGGGTGAAGATTGCCTGCAAGTCATAGAACTATGACTGCAAATAACTACGGTTAAAAAGGGTAGGGACTGTTTCTCTCTAGGACCAGTGTGGCTCTTCATGGCATCTGGGACCGGGGCTGTTTCTTTTTTGTTTTTTGTCTTGTGTGGCTTGATAGCACAATCCTAAATGGTGACATCCACATCCCAGACAGCAGAATGGAGGAGAGGACACAGAAGAAGAAAGGGCCCAGAGCTGATGTCAACGAGGAGAACCTTGATGGGCAATAATGTCTGACTGTAAGCAAAGATGGAACTATGGCCTCCATTCTGAGGGAGGTGCGTCTAGCTGCAAACCGGGGGCCTTATTCCCTAGAAGAAGGGATAGCTAGTGAAGAACAGCTTGCAGTTTCTGTGACAATACCAAACTTTTGTTGGAAATACAACAGAAACAATCCATTGCTAATAGCGTTTATTTATTCATGCAAATTTTATTCTATTTGTATTTTAAGTTCTGAGGTACAAGTGCAGGATGTGCAGGTTTGTTTCATAGGTAAATGTGTGCCATGGTGGTTTGCTACACTTGTCAACCAGGGCTCTTCTTCAAACAAGTGCTTGAGAGAGAGGGATTTTCACCTTAGAGCGGACCAAGGGGCAAAGAACATAAAGTCATTGATTGGTTGTCTGTCCTTAGCTGTTTTGAGGAAAGTCTTTCATAAAGCACTGGTGGGAGTTAGCAGCGCTGTTACGTAAAAGGGTGTCTCTGCCAAGCAGAGTTCTGGAATCTTACCACAGCTCTGGGAGAGATTGACACTGTCCATGGTCTATTAAAGGAGAGAGAATTACTGGAAGAGGGGCTGTCCATGGATTACTTAGGACTGTGACACTGCCAAGATGCTCCAAGTGGGCACAGTCTTTGGCTCTGTGGAGTATTTAGAGTTAGAAGAAAGCTGTCTAGGCCACATGTGGTGGCTCACACTTATAATCCCTGAACTTTGGGAAGCTGAGGTTGGCAGATCTTGTGAGGTCAGGAGTTCGAGACTAGCTTGGCCAAAGTGGTGAAACATCGTCTCTACTAAAAATACAAAAATTAGCTGGGCGTGGTGGAGGGCGCCTGTAATCCCAGCTACTTGGGAGGCTGAGGCAGGAGAATCGCTTGAACCTGGGAAGTAAAGGTTGCAGTGAACTGAGATCACGCCATTGCACTCCAGCCTGGGCAACAAGGGCAAGACTCTGTCTCAAAAACAAACAAACAAGCAAGCAAACAAACAAAGCACTGTCTGACTTCTTTCTTTCTCTACTTGGTCAGAATTAGTCACTTTGGGGACCTGTCGAGGGCTTGGCTCATCTCTTCTCAGACCTCTTTGAGCCCAGAGGTCAGTGAGACACAGCATTGCCCAGGGTGAAACTGCTCTAGTGATGACAGGCAGCCAGCACTGGGAACCTTTCCCTGTGGGCATGGAGTGGCCTTTGCTGCCATTGCCGGGACTGGGTGGCATGCCATTCCAGAGATTGAGAATTCTACTGGAAAAGTAAGAAGTTGAGGTATACAGTAGAAAAGATCAGATGATGAAGCCTGACCCCACCCTTTGCCTTGTGACCTTGGACGAGTCACTGCACCTTTCTGGGCTTCAGTTTAGATAAGATTATCCAGCTAAAGAGGCTTGGGCATTCTGCCAATTTGTCCTTGAATCAACCTTCCTTTTATTAGACACCAAGTGTGGATTCTTTGCAAGGGACTTAGCAGTGAAGTACACAGGTATGTTGTACGCCTCTTATTTGTTGATTAAAAATGACATGATCACATTCTCTTGTTAGCCTGAAGACGATGAAACTGTGCTGTTATTAACTGCCTATTGTGTGAACACTTTCACGTAGTTTGCTTCAGTGCAACCTCACAGTAACCTCCTGTGGTTGGCGTTATATTTCCTCTTACAGATGAGGAAAGTGAAGCTTCCAGAGGCGGCGTGCCAAAGACCTCTGGGCTAATCATGGGCATATCTGGCACCCAGATCCCTGTCCCCCTGACTCCAAAATCCATGCCCTTTCCCATACTCCACCTCGCCCTCAACTCAATCCGTTCTGCTCACAAAGCAATGATGGAAAACACAGGGAAAGGGGAAGTCGGTAGTCCCAGCCTAAGTGGGTCGTAGCAATTTCCTGTTTATTTTAGTTATTTTTTTCCCATAAATAGTGCCCTAGGGGCAGAATTTACTTAGCCTTCACATTTTTATTGAGCCCTGGTATATTCAGAGTGCTGTGCACTGGTTGAAACTCACTAAGAGGTGCAGAGATTGAGAAATTCTGGTGCTAGTTTATCGTCTGGTAAGGGGCGAGGGGGACTTCAGGTGTGCAGAAGCCTTGGCTTACCTGGGGCATGAGTGCCTGTGCTCAGCGCTGTTCCGCAGGATTGCCGTGTCATGTGCCATTCATGTGTTCGTTCCTTCCAGGTATTTACATAGTGTCTGTTGTACGCACGGCTCTGTGCTAGGTGCTTGGAGGAAATAAAAAGAGAAGAAGAACATGGACTCTGTTCACCAGGAATTCCTGGCTTATCGGCGGAGATAAGCATATTCCAGCAGTTCTCAACCGAGAGTGATTTTTTCCCATCAGGGGACATTTGGTGACATCTGGAAACATTTGGGTGTGTGTGCCACTTCTAGTGTCTGTGGGTGGAAATCAGGGATGCTGCTAAACATCCCTTAATCCCCACCCTAAAGTATTATCCAACCCAAGTGTCAGGGGTGCTTGGGTTGAGAACCCTGGTATGTCTCAAGGATGTGTTCCCCAAAAGCCATTTGTTGCTCTTGGGGCAGTGTGTACAGTTGCTGAGGTGAGCGAGGCTACTGAGACCTCCATGGAGGGGACGTGGTGGTGGAGTGGAAGTGCTTGGAGCTGCAGGCCCTGGGGAGAGTCCGGAAAGCCTAGACTGTGCTGAGCTGGGATAGAACTGAGGCAGCTGGAGGGAGGGCAGGCAGCCACCAGTGCAGGCATAGGCTCAGGGTCAGGAGTGAGTGTGGAGCTGGCAGCACAGTGAGGAGGGCCTGTCACAGGGTGAGAAGGGCCTGTCACAGGGTAGAGGACTCTGTGCCGGGAGCAGTGGGCAGTGTGGACTGAAGGAATGAGGTGCATTGTAGACTCTGGGCTGAGTGATGCTGTGATGGATGCAGATCTTTAGGAAGGTCCTCAATGGTGCTGGCCAAGATGGGGCAGAGAAAGGCCAATCCAAAGGAAGGAGACCCCAGCCAGGGAACGGAAAATCAGCCGGTGATGTATCGTGCAAGCTGGAGGGAACATTGCCAATGCTGGCCTGTTTCTCACGTTACCAGTGAGAAAATCAAGTCTGGGGAGATGAGGTGTCTTGGCTCGTGGGCAGCACTGGGTTCAAGGCAGGTCCTGGACCTCAGGACCCGGGCCCTACTGACCTGCATCCCATGGGAAGCCTCAGCCTGTCCTCTCAGCAGCTCCACAAGGCAGACACCATCATTTACCTCCACCATACAGAGGAGAGGACACACGCTGCCACCTGCCCTAGGCCTTGTCCTGGAAGTAGCAGTGCCAGGCTTTAGCTCGGGTCCTCAGACACCGGGATGCTTGCTCCTCAGTCATGGCTACTCTGGTTCCGGGTACAAGGCTGGTCAGCCTGCCCAGGGCTGGCAGTGGGAGTGTAGAGAGGGTGAAGCCAGAGCGTTGGGAAGGAGGTGTGTGTAGGACTCGGTGCCTGACTGGTACTCGAGTCCCATGGTGTGCCTGTGACCCTGGAAGGTGTGTTACTTGCCATACTCACTTTTCTCCTTGGAGCCCATCTTCACTGTAGGGTGCAGTTCACTGCCTTTACCAGTCCAGTGTTGCCTTTGTGATGGTGGCATCTCCACGTTCTCCCCCTTGGCACAGGCTTCATCAGTTGTGCACTGTTGCACCTTCAGTGTATTAGCATGCATGTGTGTACATGCATGGGTGTGTGTGCATATGTGCATATTTGTGTATATATGTGTATATGCATATGTATATGTGTGTGCCTATGCATGCATGTGCCTACGTGTGTGTGCATATACATATGCCCACATATGTGCATGTGTATGGATGTGCATGGGCGTATATTTGTGTATACATGTATGTATTTGTGCATGTGTGCCTATGTATGCATATATGTGCCTACGTGTATATGCCTAGATGTGCACATATGTAAATATATGTGCATGTATGTGTATGCATGTTTATGTTTATGCATGTGTGTATATGTGTCTCTATGTACATGTGTGTATGCATATGTGTGGGTAGACATGTAAGTGTGTGTGTGTTGTGTGTGTGCACTTGTGTGGGTAGACATGTAAGTCTATGTGTGTTGTGTGTGTGCCCTTTTGCCGCTGGGATTTTGGGAGGAGAATTTGCTCCTTGCCCTGCCCGATGTGGCCAGGTGGCTGCATGTAATATATTTAAATGCATTCAATGAGATGCACGAACCAAAAACTCCTGGTCGCCGGGTTTACAGCTGAGTAGCAGGTCCCCTCTTGGCGTGTGTCACAGCTGTCTGGCAGCCTAAGCTACTTTTAACAAGGGAGGAGAGCGCAGGTGAGGTAAGAGGACAGAAGAAGGAAGAGCAGAGAATGGGGCTGTGAGAGAGGAGGGAGTGGGCAAGAGCGGGCTCCTGGGGAGAGGGGCGGGACGTTTGTGAGTGGAGATCTTATCACAGAAAATTCCGGTTGGGCCAGACCTAGCCAGCTGGCTCCACCCTTATGAATGAATACATTTGAGGCGAGGATTGACTGCAGGTGATAACTGGCTTGGGGGTTTTTCTTTTGGGATTTCTGACAAAACGATTTTCCCCCTTTTCCATGATGACTGGGCCAACCTTTCAGAGTTAGGTCCATGGGCCCCTGCAAAATAGTGTTTAGGATGGAAGATCAGGTTCCAGTATTTTCTCTTGGAGTCCTGCTTTGTGCTGATATTAAAGTTACAGTGTTAAAAAGTTCGAGTTCTTAGGCAGGGAATATACCGGACTTAGGATAGTGGGTTTTCCTCAAGGAGACTTAGTTCCTTTCTGAGGGCGTCAGCTGGATTTCATATGGATAACAGTCCCGCAGGGCACCTGCTTCCCCGGGTCGACTGAGACGTGGATTTCTCCGGTACAGACCTTGAGCATATTAGCCAAAGAATTGGGTGCTTGTATTAGTCAAGCTGCTCCAGTAAACATAAACGGAACCAATAAAATGTGTGTGTGTGTGCGTGTCTATGTGTGTGTGTGTGTGTGTGTGTGATGTATGTAATATATCCTCAAAAAGTGGATCAGTCTTCTAAATGTCACAAATGTGTTCCAAATACACATTTTACACACACGCATGCATACACACACACACACACACACACGCACGTCTGGGAGCTGGAGACCCAGGAAAGCCAGTGGTGTAATTCAGTCCAAGTCCGGAAGCCGGAGAACTGAGGGGATTTGGAGGGAGGTGGCGGTCATGGTGTGAGTCCCAGAGTCCAAAGACCCAAGAATCAGGAGCACCAGTGTCTGAGGTCAGGAGGCTATGGGTAGCCCCGCTGAAAAAGAGAAAGTGAGGTTGCCCATCCTTCCTCTGTCTTTTCATTGCACTCAGGTCCTCAATGAATTAGATGATGCCTTTCCAAATCGGTGAGGGTGAACCTTCTTGACTTACTAGCAATTCAAATGGTCATCTCTTCCAGAAACACCCTCATAGACACACCCAGAAATGATGCTTTACCAGCTTTTTGGGAACCTCTTAACCTGGTTAGGTTGACATGAAATTCACCATCATGGTGTTCAACATAGAAAGGCTGGATTTGAGATTCTCTGGGAACATATCCTGTCAAGATCCACTTTGTACTTTTACCTTTCTCTTACTACCTCCTGGGACAGGGCTTCTCTCAGGTTTTCCGCTGAGTTCTGCAATGCACAGCCTCAGGTTCCGTGACCCCTCACTCTGCTTTCTTGCCCTCTCTGATGCTCTCCTGAGGTGTGGGCCCAGATCCCTTGCAGGCAGAGTCTGAAGCGTTGCTACTTAGGAACTCTCAACTGAAAGAACATTGGTAGCAACAAAGCAACGCCTCGAAGCACAGGCTGCCACTGATTCTTGCTTCTGACGGAGAGCAGGGCAGTCAGGCGCCATCATCATTTTGTTTTAGTTCTTGGCATTTTCCTCCCTGTATTGCTGTTTATGTTGGAGATGCTCCGTGATCATTGTTAACCCCATGCTGTCCTGATAGATGCAGAAGCAGTCAGTGTGTGCAGTCTGAGAGAAAAGAGTCATTGTTGGATAGGAATATAGAGACCATTAGGCCTGCACTGTAATTTTAAAGGCAGTAAAATGGGTGTAGAAAGCCTCTCAAAGGAAGATCAAAAGCTTCCCAGTGTGGCCAGTGTCAGTGCTGCTTCTCACTCAGAGCTCAGGCCCTCCTTTCTGGAGGGTTCTTTCCTGGGCAGTTGGTCCATCCAGCTCCTTGCTTGCTCTGCAAAATGAGCTTAGATTGTGCTCATTACAGCAGTGTCTCTCCTTTATTGCTTGTCTGGCACATTTGCACAACAAAGAATAAATAATATTGAAAGCAAATGGTCCAGCACTCGAATCTGTTTTCTGAGAATTTAATTACGCTTCTCAGAGCAGTCAGATCTCTTCTTTGTGGCTTTATTGCTGTTTGGTCTTTATTAGGGCCAGGACTTGATGCTCTAGTGTGTACCAGATGCTAAAGAAGCCAAGGAGGGCTGATTCAATACACAAGTGATTTCAGACAGCTGCCATCTTCCTCCTCCTCCTCCTCCCTTGTTCCAGTCCTCTGCACATCACATGTCAATGGAAATTGCCATTTAGAATTCATCCTTTTGAATGAGAGTCATAGATAAGACGGAAGGAGAATGTAGGTTGAATCTAGATGTGTGAAGACAGTAAGTCAGTTAACTTCCTGAGCCTTTATTTTCCCGTCCATGTGATGGATGTATGATGCCTGTTCAGCTTGTTTCCTGAGGTTGCTGTGAGGATCAGAAAAGATAATGTATGAGGCTGGGCAAGGTGGCTCACGCCTGTAATCTGAGCACTTTGGGAGGCCGAGGTGGGAGGATCACTTGGGGGCAGGAGTTTGAGACCAGCCTGGCCAACATGGCGAAACCCCGTGTCTGCTAAAAATACAAAAACTAGCCGAGTGGGATGCCACGTGCCTGTAATTCCAGCTACTCAGGAGGCTGAGACTGGAGAATTGCTTCAACCTGGGAGAGGGAGTTTGCAGTAAGCTGAGATTGTGCCGCTGTATTCCAGCCCGAGCAACAAAGTGAGACTCTCTCAAAAAGAAAAGATAATGAATTAGACCATTGTTGGGAAATGTAAGTTTCTCTACACACTGTAAAGAAGTAAAGGGAAGATCTGGGCTCTCTCTTTCTTTTTTCTTTTTTTGAGATGGAATCTTGCTCTGTTGCCCAGGCTGGAGTGCAGTGGTGCAATCTTGGCTCACTGCAAGCTCCACCTCCCGGGTTCGCGCCATTCTCCTGCCTCAGCCTCCCGAGTAGCTGGGAATACAGGCGCCCGCCCCCACACCCGGCTAATTTTTTGTATTTTTAGTAGAGACGGGGTTTTACCTTGTTAGCCAGGATGGTCTTGATCTCCTGACCTCGTGATCCGCCCGCCTCGGCCTTCCACAGTGCTGGGATGACAGGCGTGAGCCCCCGCGCCCGGCCTGAGCTCTCTCTTTCATGTGCACTCAGCAGTTGGTGTCCCCGAGCCCTAGGGTAGGACCTGCCGACCTCAGGTCAGTTCGTGTCCTTAGTTCCTAGCATGATGCTCCATGAATGTGTATGGAATGAATGAAAAGGAGCAAGAAGATGGACTTAATATTTCCCATATAAATATAGAACTGAGAACAGTTTTCAAATTAACTGCAGCAATTAATAGAGGAAATGATGTATTGGGTTCTTCGTTGGAATGCTGAGCGGCTCATTTAAAAATGTAAAGACAGGCAAGGATGAATTTTTGAAAAGTTTGGAGAAGTTTGCAGCTACTGTGCGAACACAACGTGGACTTTTCTTGCAGCCCTCTTTCCCTGTGACCCTTTAGTCCCATGGGTCACGTGCAAAATGTATCTCACAAGCTAATACACAGTGGAGAAACACAGAGAGGCTAAAAAGGCTCTTGAAGTCTGGGACCTAGTGGCAACAGGTTTCTTATCTAAGCTTGGATGGTGCCTGCAGGCTACAGGCTGTTGCTTAGAAGAGTCTGTCCTTAGAAACAGGGAACTGACCAACAGCAGGGAAGCATCCTTTTTCTTTTTAATTTCTGTTAATCAGATGGGGGAGTACATTCTGTCAAAGGGGAATTTCACCTCCTGGTTTCTTCTGCTAGAGTAATTTCCCTGTAATATCAGGAAATCCTATTGTTCCTTTTTTGGGAATGACAGAGGGCGAGTGGGTGAACTAGTAGATTGATTTAGGCCCAGCAACTGCGCCCCTCTGTGTCAGTTTTGGCTGAGGGCCACCCAGAAGAAAGGAGGCACTGCAGATGGGCTTGTGGTGGGTTTGCGTTTCTCAAAAACCACCAGCCCGGTCCCTCCCCTGTTTCTCAGCTGGGCCCTTCCCATGGTTCCCGATTCTTTATTTTCTCTCGTGTTCATTCCCAGCTGACTGCCTTGCATAATGCTTTTGTCTTTCTCTGTCCCCAGTGCTGGGGAATTTTGGTCCTCGCTTCTTTCCTGTGTCTGTGGCTGCTTCTTGGGGTTGTGTTCTAGAACTCACCCCCTCTTCTCTCATCCCTTTCTTCCCCAAGCCTCTGCACGCTGTCCAGGCCACACTGTTCCCAGACCTTAGAATGCCCTGGGGAGCTTGTGAAATGCAGAGTCCTGGGTTCTGTCCCCGGCGTGTTAATTTGGCAGGCCTGGGGCAGGACTGAGATGCTGGTGTTTTTAACAAGCATCCCGAGACACTTGGAGAAACAGCTGTAGGAAGACGATTCCCAAATCCAGATGCTGCCTGTTCTCAGGGAGAAATCCTGCTTTCCAGCCCCATGCTGTGTATGTCCTTGGCACCTCAGATGAATCTTTCTGAAAGTAAATGCATCGCTATTCACAAAGGCCAAAAGGTAGAAACAACCCAAATTTCCGTTGATGGATGAAAGAGCAACAAAATGTGGTCTTTCCATACAGTGGAATATTATGCAGCCTTGCAAAAGGAGGAAATTCTGACCCATGCTGCTGCATGGGTGAAACTTGAGAATGCGCTAAGCAAAACAGGGCAGACACAAAGGACAAATGTCCTATGATTCCACTTACTGAGGTACCCAGAATAGACAGCTTCACAGAAGGAACAGTGGTGGTTACCAGGGACGGGGGGGAAGGGAAATGGGGACTTCTTGCTAGTGGGCACAGAGTTTCCATTTGGGGAGGTAAAAAAATTCTGGAGGTGGATGGTGGTGATGGTTTTACAACAATGTGAATACCTAGTACCACTGAACTGTACACCTGAAAATGGTAAAAACGGTAAATTTCATGTGACATATATTTTATCACAGTTTTTTAAAAAAGCAAACACATGGGTCTCCTCCCTTTCTCCCTCCCCAACTAGACTCCCCATCCTGAGGCCTCTCTGCAGTTCACATAACCCTGATAAAGCTGAGGGGAGGGCTTAGGGGACCCACTTGACTGATGTTTTGCATTTAAGCTGAAAGTCATGAAAACGTGGTGT
This sequence comes from Trachypithecus francoisi, assembly GCF_009764315.1. Taxonomy (NCBI): domain Eukaryota; kingdom Metazoa; phylum Chordata; class Mammalia; order Primates; family Cercopithecidae; genus Trachypithecus; species Trachypithecus francoisi. The sequence continues at coordinate 4,682,449 of NW_022681474.1, read as the reverse complement.
CCTTCTTTCCTTGACTGTCTGTAAGAAGATGAAAGGAAACCACGTTCATAAGCCACATGGGACACTCCTGGAAAATTCTCTGACCTGTTCCCCAAATCTTTTCTTCTTCCATTTGTCCTGTTTGTTGACGGAACCCTGCTGGGAAGGACCGAGGACTGGGCTGGAGTTCTGCTGGTGTAAATCACCTTAGAAAGGGGCTGTGAGGAGAGTCCCGGACCATTCACAGCTGATTGCATTTTGTCTTGTGCAGAGGGAGCAGCAGGTGCCCAGACAGAGAGCTCAGGGGAGAACCTTCCTCTGGATAATTGCACGACTTTCCCTTTAGCAGCCGCCAACAGGAAGGAGCCCCAGGCAGAGGCTGTCACCTGGCTTTGGTGAAGTCTGATCTCTCCCCTGCTCCGGGCTTCTAATACAGCCATTCTGTGACATGGAACCCAGCTCTTGTTCGAAAAGCCACTAGAGACCAGGTTTGGCCAAACCAGTGTTTCATCATTCCATGGGCTGGTCTGGAATGCCACCTTCCTCTTAGCTGTGAATGTGCTTGTCTGGACACAGGTGGAGCGATGCCACTCTTTTCTGCCAGAACCTTGAGGTTTTAGAATGTGACTTCTAGGACTTCTAGGCTGGGTTCAGTGGCTCACGCCTGTAACCCGAGCACTTTGGGAGGCCAAGGCGGATGGATCACTTGAGCCCAGGAATTCAAGAGCAGCCTGGGAAACATGGTGAAACCCCATTTCTACAAAAACAAAACAAAACGAATATCTGGGTGTGGTGGTGCATGCCTGTCATCTTAGCTACTCAGGAAGCTGAGGTGGGAGAATGGATTGAGCCCGGGAGGTTGAGGCTGCGGTGAGCCATAACTGCACCACTGCACTCCAGTCTAGGTGACAGGAGGAGACTGTTTCAAAAAGAATGTGACTTCTAAGTGATCCTTGTCTGAAACCAGGCTCTAGTAAAGTCCTGCTGTTCTACATAACACATGGTAGCAATTTCTCAGTTCACCCAGGACTTCATTGGTGATTGTGACTCAAAAGTAGCCACGTGGCACTGGGTGAATTTCACGAAGGCCTGAGTTAAACAGACTCCTAGGCTGGGCGCCTGTTTCCTATGTGGGCTGTGATCACTGAAAATAAGATTCTGAGGTGTTACCTGCTTTCATTACCGTAGGAAGGAAAGTCAGGCTTTCAGACAGAAATCATGTAGGCAAATAAGAAGCAAACTCAGACTTCAGTATCAATGAATGTGCCTGTGGGCCCTTAGCCCACAGGATACCCCACTGTTCAGTTTAAGAGGGTTTGGGGGGCTCCCACCTACAATCCCAGCACTTTGGGAAGCTCAGGCAGGTGGATCATTTGAGACCAGGAGTTCGAGACCAGCCTGGCCAACATAGCAAAACCTTGTCTCCACTAAAAAATACAAAAATGAGCTGGGCGTGGTAGCACATACCTGTAATCTGAGTTACTTGGGAGGCTGTGGCAGGAGAATTGCTTGAACCCAGGAGGCGGAGGTTACAGTGAGCCGAGATTATGCCACTGCACTCCAGCCTGGGTGACAGAGCAAGACTCCATCTAAAACATAATAATAATAAAAAAAGAGAGTAGCCATGTGGAGATTTTGAAGCCAGTTCCAAAGCTGTCTAAAGATCTTGTTAAATCATTTCCTTTTACCTACAACACAAATACTCCTTCAACAACAAGCATATCTGAGAACTGAATATATTTTCACTACCTTGGCTGCACGCAAGTGAGGCAGAATAGGACTGTTTGCTAAGGGGACTTGTGGTCTTGCTGCCAGTGCCTCCTCCAAATTGGTGCTTCCCAAGAGTCACCAATGACAGGAGATTTCATTCTGGCCACTCCTGAATGAATCACAGGAGTGGCTTCTGCAGGATGTGGTGGGGACACAAATGTACAAGCGTGGCATTTTCTGGATTCCTGTGAATTCATTCTGTAGGGAAGACAGTGCCAGTGCATGCAAATGAATGCAGATCGACAAGCCTGGAAAAGCCTTTATTCAGCAGAGCACACACAATTGATTTCTCATTTCTTCAAGACGGTCCCTGCTCTGCCAAGAAATGGAGACTGGAGGAGGGAAAGGACTCGGCTCTGGGAGGCTGTGCAAAAGGTGCAGATTCTCCAGCACGGTGGTTTGACCTCCACTTTTCATTCTTGCAGCGCTTACACGGGATGTGGAATTTTAGTTTGCATTCGGTGGTCTGCTTTGCTGTAAATATGCTCCCACTTTTCTTCATTGGTATCTGCCTCACTCCCAATTTAGTATGCTCTGGGTGGCGGGGAATCTGGGATTGAGCATTGGAAGGTCTCTCTTCCTCTGCCTTTATGGATTATCATGCAGATGTGGGAGTCGGCTCAGTTACTGATGACCTGGTAGGCCTGGAGGCCATTTGCAACTGTGGCTGCAAGTTGGCATCTGCTGGGGGAACTTTAAAAAATAATATACAAGGCCAGGCGCAGTGGCTTATGCCTGTAATCCCAGCACTTTGGGAGGTTGAGGCTGGACAATCTCTTGAGCCCAGCAGTTTGAGACCAGCCTGGGCAACATAGAGAAACCCTGTCTCTACAAAAAAAAAAGTAAACAAATTGGTCGGGTGTGGTGGTGCGTGCTTGTGGTCCCAGCTACTTGGGAGGCTAAGGCAGGAGGATCGCTTAAGCCCAGGACGTTGAGGCTGTAGTGAGTGGTGATCACTCCACCACACTCCAGCCTGGGCAACAGAGTGAGACCCTGTTTCAAAAAAAAAAGCACATATCTGGGTCCTACTCCAATCCAGTTGGATCAGAATCTTTGGGTGATGCCCAGACATTGTTTATTTGTTTGCTTGAAATCAGTCCTTTGGGTGATTCATATGTGCCACAGTATGCAGAACTCATGGGCCACCCAGAAGGATCGGCTCTCCTGGATAGACACAGAGACTTTCTTCCCACTACAGCGATCATGGCGATGAACCGTACAACCTCTCGCAAAGCCAGAGGCATCTTCCGCAGTGGGGAGAATGTGCCCGTCTTGTGAGCTTGGAGCTCTCTGGCTCCGTGCCGTGAAGAAACTGAATGAGTTCACCCACGGAGTGTGTTTTGACTCTCAGTTTCTTCATCTGTGCAATGGGTGTAAAGATAACCTGTCTGGTGTTCCTCATAGAGCTGCTGGAAAGGAGCAAATGAAACCAGATGTGTTTGGAAAAGCAGCTGGAAAATGTAACCAGGCACTACGCTAAAGAGACCTCTGCTATACCTTGGCATATTAGAGGTGACAAAAAGCCCGGTGCCTGGTGACTTTAGCATGAAAGCACAAATAAATATCAAAATGTGTCAGCTCATCAAAACATTTATAAAACCCCTTCCAAAAGAGGTACCGGAATAAATGGAGCTGTGCTTACACAGGACCTGGAATTTTAGGAATTCTGATTGATTTGGGAGAAGTTAAAGCAGTAGAAAGCACTGCCTTACCTTGTTACTGGTTTCAGACAACCCCGGAGGCTCCGTCACCAGCAAAAACCTGCTTTATTAATTATTATTGTTGTTATTTTTTTGAGACGGAGTCTTGCTCTGTCACCCAGGCTGGAGTGCAGTGGCGTGATCTCGGCTCACTGCAACCTCCACCTCCCGGATTCAAGCGATTTTCCTGCCTCAGCAGCTGCCTGTTGGGAGACTCGGAGCTCATTACTGAAGCATTACTAAATGTGGCATGTCTTGATTTTCACAGATAAGGCTTCACTTTGGCTTCCAGGAATTAGACTCCGTGGTGGCTACTGGGGCATCGTTTTCTGATTTCCAGGTGCCCTTTGTAGATGTCATCAAGCCTGCGAGTGTGGCACAGTGGATGGGCAATCTGTGTGTTTTGTCCAGCCGAGGAGAGAGATTGTGCTCATAAAAGCTCACTAAAGCTGGGACGGGTGTTTGCTTATTTCCGAGGAAAGAAAGGTTCCTGGTCCAGGTGATTTCAGCACGTTCTGAGACTGCAGCGGGGAGAGCAAGCTGACCACGTGGAGCTAATGTTGACAGTTCCTGTAATAGATGGACCGGAGCGAGCACACGTTGTTGAACTTTGCCTCAGTTGTTTTCTTTGTCCGAGCAGAATTAACAGCACACACCTGGAGGAACACGGTGGCTGGGAGTGGTGTTGTCTTTCCGTCTGGAGCAGCAGAGGTTTGGATTGACTGCCCAGGCCAGCTCAGGAGAGGAAATTCTGATGGGGACCCGTCTTTGTCATAGTCCCTGAATCAAGTGTTTCCGGCTGCAGCTGCCTAGCCAGGTGTTTTGCTGGCTTTATTGCCTGGCCTTTTATTTTTCTGCCTCTCAACCAACAAGAGGCCTTCCTGAATGTGCTCCACAAGATGTGTTAGGATGGTGAGTGAGGACACAGCCACCTTGGACTTGGACAGCCCTGGGGAAGTCATGTGACTGACTTTTGAGTTTTTGGACAGGCCAAATGAATCATGTGGGTCTTGGGGAATACAGCAACTCTATCGTAAATATGTGGGCTTTTCAGCTTTCAGTGCTGAACCCGTAGTTGGTCAAGTCATACAATGTGCAATGGGTCCATAAAGTAAGGCCTGTTCTGAATATGTGAGCAGAGTCCTTGACTTTATAAAAAGTACTTAATTAGTCCGGGAATGGTAATTCATGCCTGTAATCCCAGCACTTTTGGAGGCCAAGGCAGGTGGATTGCTTGAGTCCAGGAGTTCGAGACCAGCCTGGGCAACATGGTGAAACTACATCTCTACAAAAATCCAAACAAACAAACAAAAATTAGCCAGGTATGGTGGCATGTGTCTGTAGTCCCAGCCACTTGGAAGGCTGAGGTGGGAGGATCACTTGAGCTTGGGAGGTTGAGGCTGCAGTGGGCTGTGATTATGCCACTACACTCCATCCTGGGTAACAGAGTGAGCCCCTGTCTAAAACAAAAGCGAAAACAAAAACAATGTAATCAGTGTTTGCAGAACTGATGATGCATTATCCTATGTTTAGAGTGAATTCAGAACTCAAAGTAGCAAAAGCACAAGTGATGGATGTGGTTTTATCTCTGTATTAATCTGTGCTCACTTCAAACATTTGTGCATCTCTCTGTTCGCTTGACTGCAGCAGGGGCTATGCTGGATACCACTAGGATTATGAATGATGGCATCTGCACACAGGCATTTGTCACTGCTCCCCTAGACAGAACAGGGTTTCCTCGACTTGCTATGATGAGGTAATGGCATAATGGATCTGAAAGTGCTTTTCAGCTGGAGTGCAGCATGGCAGTGGTAAGATTTCAATAATGCGAATTCTCATTGCAACCAGTTATTTCATCCCACTGCTTCCACTATGAAGCAAGAGAGTGATCGAACACATTATAGATTGCTAGCACATGGTTAACCCTGCATACACATATATTGCTTATATTATCACACTACTTATTATTATGTAAATTTGGTAGTAATTTGAATCTCCTTCGGGCCGCATTTGGAAGTGTGTGCATCAAGTAAATAAAAATTTCTAGGGTAGCACAAAGCACTTATCACCACAATGATGAAAAGAATAATGTCCCTTCAGTTCTACCCTAATTGCTAGACACTGCCCTGTGGGCTCACACTAGCAAATTTAATTCTCAAAATTTGGTGAGGTAGGAGTGTTATTTCCTTTTTGCAGGTAAGGCCTAAAGTCAAGAAGTATGTGGGCAGGCAGGATTTCAGCTCATAGTTGGCTTTACCTCAAAGTCTGTGTTATTAATAATTATGTTTTAGTAACAACGTAGTTCAGTTGGTTCCCTGGTGTAGATTTTACAGAGTACCAAGCTAGCATAGGCTTCAGTCAAAGCTGTCTTGCAACTTAAAAGAAGAGATGATATTATTTGCTTTCCCCACTCAATAAGAGGTGTCTAATACAATGCATGGTACCTAGCTAGTGCCGTGTATTTACTGGTGTCACCTCGCCTCGCCTCACCTCACCCCACCCCGCCCCGCCCCACCTTGCCTTGCAATGAGTCTCACTCTGTCACTCAGGCTGGAGTGCACTGGTGCAATCTCAGCTCACTGTAATTTCCACCTCCCAGGTTCAAGTGATTCTGCTGCCTCAGCTTCCCAAGTAGCTGGGACTAGGCAGGTATGCGCCACCACACCTGGCAATTTTTTTTTTTTTTTTGTACTTTTAGTAGAGATGGGGTTTCACTGTGTTGGCCAGGCTGGTCTTGAATTCCTGACCTCAGGTGATCCACCATGTCGGCCTCCCAAAGTGCTGGGATTACAGAGTGAACCACCGCACCCAGCCTAGACTTTCTTTTTAAAAATGTTTTTAAATTTATATGCAGTAAAAATCAATCTTATGGTATGCATTCTGTGAGTTTTGACACAGGCATAGAATCATGTTACCACTACCACAATCAAGATACAGAACATTCCCATAAATTCTCCAGATTCCCCTGTGTTACTCCTTTGCAGTCAAGCTCTCTGTCCAGCCCTAAGCCTTGGCAGCCTTTCTCTATAGTTTGCTTTACCTATAATTTTCCTTTTCTAGGATGTAATACTCTTACGGTATACAGTTTCTTTCTCTTAGCATAATTTCATTGGAGATTCATCCATGTCATTGCATATATCAACAGTTTGTTCCTTTTCGTTGCTGAGTGGTAAGCCATTGTATGATGGCCAACCGTTTGTTAACCATTCATCAGTTGAAGGACTTTGGGGTTCTTTCCAGTTGATTTTTTTTTTTTTTTTTTGAGACAGAATTTTACTGTGTCACCCAGGCTGGAATACAGTGGCATGATCTTGGCTCACTGCAACCTCTGCCTCCCGGGTTCAAGCAATTCTCTGCCTCAGCCTTCCAAGTAGCTGGGATTACAAGTACACGCCACCATACCTGGCTAATTTTTGTATTTTAGTAGAGACAGGGTTTCACCATCCTGGCCAGGCTGGTTTTGAACTCCTGACCTCATGATCCACCCACCTCGGCCTTCCAAGTGCTAGGATTACAGGCATGAGCCACCATGCCCAGCCTCCAGTTTTGATGATTATGGATATAGCTATTATAAGCATTTGTGTATTGGTTTCTATGTGAACATATGTTTTCATTTATCTTGGGTAAATAGTTAGAAGTGGGATTACTGGGTCATATGTAAGCATTTATTGAACCTTATCAGAAATTGCTAAACTGTTTTCCAAAGCATCTATGCCATTTTATACTCACACCAGCAGTGTATGATGATGCTATTGCTCTATATTCTTGTTACTTCTTGTTATTGCCAGTTTTTAAAAAGTTCTAGTCAAATTAATATTCATGTAGTGATAGCTCACTATGGTATGAATTTTCAGTTCCCTAACTAGTCAGTTTGAGCATCTTTTCATCTGCTTATTTGCCATCTGTATATCTTTAACAGAGTGTTTGTTCAAATCATTTACCCATGTTTAAAAACCACGTTGTTTTTCTTATTGTTGAATTTTGAGAGTTCTTTATAGATGTTGCCTTTCTATATAAATGTTAGGACTATCTTGTCAAATTCTACAGCAAACTTGCTGGGATTTGAATGGGGATTGCCTTGAGTCTGTACATCAACTTTGGAAAAACTAGTGTCTTTGTAGTATTGACCTTCCTATTCATAGGCATGATCTTATCCATTTATTTTTGTTTTCTTTGATTTCTTTAATCAATGTTTTATAGTTTTCAGTGTATTATACTGTATGTACTTCATTATAGTAATGTTTACATCCGAGCATTTTATTTTTGCAGCTGTTGTGAATAGTATTTTTTTTTAATTTTTATTTCCAGTTGTTCATTGCTAGTATATAGAAACATAGTTGGTTTTTACGTGTATCCTGTGACCTTGCTAAACTCACTTAATAGTTCTAGATGCTTTTTTTGGGTCAATTCTTTGAGATTTTTAAAAACATAAAAACATGTTATCTGCCAATACAGACATAGTTATATTTTGTCCTTTTCAATCTATATGCCTTGCTTTATTGTCCTCACTAGGACTTTTGAGTGTGACATTGAATAGGACATAGGAATGATGAGAGAGCAGACATCCTTCTTTGCCTTATTCCTGACCTGAACAGAAACCATTCAGGCTTTTACCCTAAAGTATGATGTTAGCTGTAGGAATGTTGTAGATCCTCTTTATCAAGTTAAGGAAGTTTGCTTTCTATTTCTAGTTTGCCGAAATTGTTTTAAGTCATAAGTGGATATTGAATATTATGGGATACTTCTTATGCATCTGTTGAGATGTCATGTGGTTTTTCTTAAGTCTGTTAAAATGGCAGATGATATCGGTTGATTTTTGAATGTTGAACCCGCTTTGTATTCTTGAGATGCATATCACATCGTTGTGGTGTTTTTATTTTTTTTATATTCTGGATCCCGTTTGGTAACAGTTAAGAAGTTTTGTGTCTGTGCTCTTGGGGAATATTGGTACTCTTTTATATTCCTACCAACAGTGTATAACTTTTAATGTCTTTGTCCGATTTTGATATCAAAGAAATCCTTGACTTACAAATGAGTTGCAAAGCATTTCCTTCTCTTCTATTTTCTAGAAGAAATGGTGTAAAATTGGTAGTATTTTTTACTTAAATTCTTGGTGCAATTCATCAGTGAAATTACTTGAACCTTCAGTTTTCTTTTTTGGAAGGACTTTACAGACTCAATTTCTTTCCTAGATACAGTAGTATATCCAGATTACCTGTTTTTTCCTGAGTAGTAGTTTTGATCTATTAAAGAACTGGTCTTTTTCATCTAAGCTATGCAAAGCTAAGCATTAGCAGACTGAAGCCCACAGGCCAGCCACCTCTTTTTGTGAATAAAGTTTTATTGGAACACAGCCATGCCTGTTCGTTTGCTTGTTGTCCATGGCTATCTTTGCACTATAATAGCAGACTAGAATAGTTATGACAGAGACCATGTGACCAACAAATTTTCAATATTTGCTGTTTGCCCATTATGCAAATACTTGTTCACATCTGATCTGAGTTGTCACATGCCTGGGCTTAGGGTTGTTCATAATGTTCTTTTATTAGTCCTTTAATATCTATAGAGTCTGTAGTGATACCTCTTCATTCATTCTTAAAATTGGTAATTTGTGTTCTCTTTTTAAAATCAGCTTGGCTAGAGGTTTATTGGTTTTATATATCTTTTAAAAGAACCAGCTTTTAGTTTGATTGATTTTCTCTATTGTTTTTCTCTTCTCAATTTTATTGATTCCTGCTCTTATCCTTATATGTTCTTTCCTTCTGCCAAATTCGGGTTTAATTTGACCTTCTTCTTCTAGTTTATTGAAGTGAAATGTTATATTGCTAATTTTATATCTTTCTTATTTCTTATATAAGTATTTAATGTCATACATTTCTCTCCAAGCTATATTCCACAGATTTTTGGTATGTTGTATTTTTATTTCAATTAGTTCAAGATATTTTCTAACTAGACTGTCTTTGACTTATGGACTATTTAGAAGTGAGTTGTTTGCTTTCCAAATATTTGAGACTATTCTACATAATCTGATATTGATTTCTGCTTAAGTAAATTACAGTCAGATAACATACTTTATGTGATTTTAATTTTTTTTTAATTTAAAGTTTGTTTTATGATCCCAAATGTAGTATATCTTGTTGAATGTTTCATGTACACTTAAAAAGACTGTGTTCTGCCATTAGTGAGTAGAGTATAAATTAGGTAAAAATATTTAATAGTATCATTCAGGACTTCTATATCTCTGCCATTTTTCTGTCTACTTGCTATATTTATTACCAAGAAAGGGGTGTTGAAATAGCCATCCAAGTGTAATGTTGGATTTGTCCTATTTTTCTTTCAGTTCTTGCTTCATATATTTTGAAGTCCTGTTTTTAGATAGGTACACATTTAATATTGTTACTTCTTCTGGTGAAAGTGTTCTTTTATAATTATATGACAACCCTCTTTTTCATGGATATCTTTTTACTGAAGTTTACTTTATCTGATATTTACATTCATTTTTCTTTTGGTTAGTAGGCATGATACATCATCTCCCATTCTTTTAACTGACCTTATATATATGTCATTATACTTACAGGTGTTTCTTATAGATAGAATATATTGGGACTGTGGCTTTTTGAAATCCAGTCTAATAATCTGTATCTTTTTACTGATGTATTTGAACCATTTACACTTACTCTAATTATTGTGAGAGTAAATACTGGGCCTACTATTTTATTATTAGCTTTATGTTGATCTCTTCTGGCTTTTGTTCCTCTCTTCACCCTTTCCTGCCTTTTTTTATAGTATATGATATATTTAATATTCAATTTAAACTTTCTCTGACTCTGTCTACTGAATCTCTACTGATTTTCTTTCTTGGTGTTTGTGTGTGTGTTTTTTAGGGATTTATAAAATACAATACCGACCATTTCACAGCCTACCTGAAGACAGTATTTTATCACTTGAAAATCTAAAAGTCCTATAACCAAATAGAGTTGTTTACTGTCTCCTCTTTATAGTTTTTATATTTGTTACATCTACATACATTAAAACATCATTTTAATTTTTGCTTTCAACAGTCATTCTATTTATAAAGAAGTTAAGCAGAGACAAATAATCTGTAATATTCATCCAAATATTTATCATTTCTTTAGCTCTCTCTTTATTCTTAAGGTTCCAGATTTTCTTTTTTTTTTTTTTTTTTTTTTTTTTTTTTTTTTGAGGCGGAGTCTCGCTCTGTCGCCCGGACTGGAGTGCAGTGGCCGGATCTCAGCTCACTGCAAGCTCCGCCTCCCGGGTTTACACCATTCTCCTGCCTCAGCCTCCCGAGTAGCTGGGACTACAGGCGCCCGCCACCTCGCCCGGCTAGTTTTTGTATTTTTAGTAGAGACGGGGTTTCACTGTGTTAGCCAGGATGGTCTCGATCTCCTGACCTCGTGATCCACCCGTCTCGGCCTCCCAAAGTGCTGGGATTACAGGCTTGAGCCACCGCGCCCGGCCAAGGTTCCAGATTTTCTTTTGCCATCATTTTCCTTCAACCTGAAGGATTTCCTGTAGTGTTTATTTTAGAGAACATTTTCTGCTGATAAAGTCTTTTTCTCTCTCTCTCATTTTTCTTCATTGAGAATGTCTTTATTTCCCCTTTATTTCTAAAAGATATTTTATTGGATACAGACTTTCATTGGATATGGAATTTAAAATCTTTGAAGATATTTTTTCAATTGTCTTCTGGCTTCCATCATTCATGATGAGCCATCTTGACATCTTGACTCATTCTAGTCACATTTTCCTGTAGAGGGGTGATGTGTTGATTTTCTCCAGCTATTCTCAAGATGTTTTTTCTTTAGTTTTGATTTTTGGCAGTTTGATTATTGTGTGGGTATTCTTTTCTTTGAGTTTATTTTGCTTGGGATTTCATGAACTTCTGGAATACATGGGAAGTTTTCAGCCACTCTTTCTTTAAATATATTTTTCTGCACCAATCTCTTTCTCTTTCTTTACTCATTGTTTGATTGGGCAGTGGCATGAATGTTAGATCATTTGATATTGTCCCAGATATCTTTAACCTCTGTTCACCAATTCTTAACTTTATTTTCTCTACAAGATTATTCTGTCTTCCAGTTTGAGTGTTTTTACTGTCATCTACATTTTGTTATTTTTACCCATCTAGTGAATTTTTTTAAAATTTCAATTATTGTATATTTCAAGTCTAAAATTCCCATTTTTCCATAATTTTCACTTCTAAAAATGTCTCTCTTTTCATTCATTTCAGTAGTCTTCCCACTTACTTAGGGAACTTCTTAAAGTTGTGTCTGATAATTCCAACATCTGAATCATCTGGGGGTTGGCATCTATTGATTGTGTTTTTAGTTTTTGTTTAGTATGCTGAATAATTGTAGATTATATCCCGTTTTGTGTTTGTTTGTTTGTTTGTTTGTTTTTGAGATAGGGTCTTACTCTGTTACCTGGTCTGGAATGCAGTGGCGTGATCTCAACTCACTACAACCTCCACTTCCCAGGTTCATGCGATCATCTTGCCTCAGCCTCCCAAGTAGCTGGGATTACCGGCACCCGCCATCATGTCTGACTAATTTTTGTATTTTTAGTAGACACGGGGTTTCAACATGTTGACCAAACTGGTCTCAAACTCCTTCCTGACCTCCAGTGATCCGCCTGCCTTGGCCTCCCAAAGTTCTGGGATTACAGACATCAGCCACCATGCCTGGCCCTATATCCTGTGCATTTTGAACATTATGTTGTGAGATTCTGAATCCTGTTAAAATCTGCTGGAAAAGTTTGAAATATTTTCCCTTGCCTTTTACTTTTTTTTTTTTTTTCTTTAAAAATCAGACAGTCAACCAAATGAGGCTCATATGGCAAGTCTGTCCTTCCATTTGTGAGTGGTGATAACAATATCAGCTTGGTTTTCAAAGCCTTTGCTACGTTCTTTGTATCTGCCCCACATACACACTTTTCAGGAGTTAGTGTGGGACTTACACGGTTCTTTAAATTGTAATTTAATTCGCAAAGCCATGCTTCTTTGTGTGTGTTTTATGCATGAACATTTCCTGGGTTAGCCTGGGACTTGTGCTGATGCATACACAGATTTATAGGATCTCTTTTTTTCAACTCTCTTCTCTCTGGAATTTCTTTCACACACTTGATCTCAGGGGTCCTTTTCCCCAGGTCTCTTCTCAGAAGATGGATATGTCTCAGAGCTTTACCCTCCCACACCGCATACGTGATTTTGCTATTTTGTAGTTGTTTATAACTGTGACTGGCTTCAGAGCAACACAAGAGAAAATAAAATAAAATAAAATAAAGATAAAAATAAATCAGAGGCCAGGCATGGTGGCTCAAGCCTATAATCCGAGCACTTTGGGATGCTGAGGTGGACAGATTGCCTGAGCCCAGGAGTTCAAGACTAGCCTGGGCAACATGGCAAAACCCCATCTCTACTAAAAATACAAAAATTAGCCAGGCATGGTGGTACATGCCTGTAGTCCCAGCTATTTGGGAGGCTGAGGCAGGAAGATCGATTGAACCTGGGAGGTTGAGGCTGTAGTGAGCCATGATAGCATCACTGTACTCCAACCTGGGTGACAGCAAAACCCAGTGTCAAAAACAAAACAAAACAAAACATACATACACACACACACACACACACACACACACACACACAGTCAGAACCTCACCCTTAGTCCCAGGTACTCAGAAGGCAAAGGTGGGATGGTCAACTGAACCCAGGAGTTTGAGATCAGCCTAGGCAACATAGCAAGACTTGATTTCTCAAAATAAATCCATGCATACATACACACATACATACATACATACATACTCCCTTAAACTCTCTAGACCATAGAACGCTTTATTCCCACCTTGGTCAGGCAGAAGTGTTATTTCTTGGGATTTTGGGGGCTCATATTGCCTAGCAGCAGTGTAACCTCATGACTAGGGCTGGCCTTAGAGCAGGGCAGGTAGAAAGAGGAAAAAAAATAAAATAAAAAAATACCTGGGCTCTTCCATCTGACTCTTCACTTTCAGGGACTGCTTGTCCCAGTCCTCTGCCCAGAAAAGGGAGATTTCTCTTGGAATTTTGGTGTCTTCTTCCAGTGTGTAGTTCCTTGATTTGATTTTTTTTTTTTTTTTTTTTTTTTTTGAGATGGAGTCTTGCTCTGTTGCTCAGGCTGGAGTGCAGTGGTACGATCTCGGCTCAGTGCAACCTCCACCTTCCAGGTTCAAATGATTCTCTTGCCACAGCCTCCCGAGTAACTGGGACTACAGGCATGTGCCACCTCGCCCAGCTAATTTTGTTTGTTTGTTTGTTTTAGTAGAGATGGAGTTTCACCATGTTGATCAGGCTGGTCTTGAACTCCTGACCTCAAATGATCCGCCTGCCTCAGCCTACCAAAGTGCTGGGATTCCAGGCTTGCTTTGGATCAAAGTCAAGAGATAAAAGAGGAAAAATTAATCTATAAAATTTACCAATGGATATTTCAACTTTCGACTTCCCTCTCAATCTCTCTGATTGTGTTTTCTTTTGTAGAACCTCAGGGAGTTGATTTTTGTATTCTGTACAGAAATTTTACCTGTAATTAGTGGGTGACATAGGTTTAGTGGGTTTGCTCCGTCTTGACTGGCCCTGCAAGTCGTATGTCCCCTCTATTTAAAACAAATAGTAGCATGATATTTTTGGGTGACTTGATTTTTAAAAACTTTTAAATTTGGCTGTTAATAGCAACCACAAGCCAAATAACAGTTATCCAATTATTACTAAGTTTCAGGTACTCTTCTAAAGATTATGCATATAGTAACTTATTTAATCATTGCGATAACCCTATTAGGTAAGTAGTATTAGTCCCATTTTAAAGATAATGTTACCTCCTTGGAGGAATTAAGTAATTTGGCAAGGTCACATAGCTAGTTAGTCAAAGAATAATCTAGGTTATGTTGCTCAAAAGTCCCTAGATGTAACTACAATTATATAATAAGAACATGCATGTTAATAACACTTGACAATCACATTCTAGCACGTACTAGCTAGAAAATTGCTATAGGGATAAATGTACAAATCACCTTTGGAATGAAGTGCCTGGTTAGTGCCTCACATTAATCATCCTAAAGTAAGAATTCTATTCATTCTGCACGTAGGAAATCTGAGAAAATTCAGATGGCTTGCGGTAGCGGTGCCAATAGAATTCTGTAGTACAGACAAGCGTGATTTCAGTGACTGCTGCTGTCCTTTCTGGAAGGTGTGGTACATTTGTAGCCAGTAAATTTTGGAATAGTAGAATCATAGGCGATCAGAGCTGGAAGAGACTAACGGGGTCTAAGCCCACCTCCTGATTTTAACAATCACACCCATAATGTGTAGGGAAGCACCTTGTCAAAGGTAAAATGATTTGTGAATGTCGGATGTTATGGATAAGGAAACAGTTCTAGAGGTAGGTAAAGTGATGAAATCCTCACTTTTTTTTTTTTTTTCTTTTTGGAGACAGGGTTCCTTTCTGTCACCCAGGCTGTATTGCAGTGATATGATCATGGTTCGTTGCAACCTCAAACTCCTAGGCTCAAACAATTCTCCTGCTTCAGCCTTCTGAGTAGCTGAGACTACAGGTGCATGCCACTACACCTGACTAACTTTTTTTTTTTTTTTTTTTTTTGTAGAGATAGGGTCTCACCTTGTGGCCCAGGCTGGTCTTGAACTCCTGGGCTCAAGCAATCTGCTCATCTTGGCCTCCCAAAATGCTGAGATTACAGGTATGAGCCACTGTGCTTGCTCTCTCATCTTCACTCTTATCATAGCTGCATTTGTAAGGCACAGATGTCCCAAGCACCCTGCAGGGCACATCTCTGATGTTAAAATAACCTTGCAAAGTAGGTAGCATAATTCCTATTTTTTTCGATAGGATGGAACAAATACTTAGGATGGACCACCTGCCCAACCAGGGTGGCACACTTGGGTTAGGGTTCATGCATTTTTCCTTACTGAGGACATCTTACCTGTGGATACCTGCCATATACTAATGGTATGTGTAATCACCATGGAGTGTCTTGTCCACATTGGCACAATTTTCTGTGTACAAAGGGGCACTAGGAATAATTATACTGGGACTGTTCTGGCAAATTGGGACAAAGTGGCTACCCTCCCTATGAGTCTATATTTCCAGACTGAGTGATTTATATTGACCATTAGTTTGCTTGATTTAGATGACATATGTGCAGTATATGGCTGGTGTTCTTGAGCTTTTATTAGTGGGTCTGTGGTTCTGTTTTCTAAGGTCATAGAGATGAACCACACAGATCTGGGTGGTCCCTTACTCTGTGTAGAGGTCACATATGATTAAATCTCGGCAAGAAGGATAAGAAGCCTTTTTTCCCCATATTACACTGAGATGAATGTGGATCTCTTGTCATGTGCTTCGTGGAGGTAAGGCTTTGGAAATGGAACCAACGTAAATGTGAATTTTCTCTTACAAATTCATGAAGAAGACATTTAGCCAACTGGCCACCCTGTATGAAGCCTGGTGATGTGCCTGTGATATACATAAACACACAATATTTATTGTGATTCTAAGAAAGGGAATAGATCCCTGTTCTGTGTAAGGGGAAGCTAAAATTCAGGGTAGTTAAGTCATTTCCCAAACCTGCACAGCTGATTAGCTCTGGTGTTGGGCTTTGGATCAAGGTCTGGCCAGCTCCCAAGGCCATGCGTTCTTCAGTAGTGCCCCTGCTGAACCCAGAGACTGTTGGCATCAACACAGGGACACGGTGAGACTGCTCCCTTCAGGCTGTGAGTGGGGAACCCTGGGCAGGCTGAACTCTCAGATGGACATGAATATCTCGTTTGGGGAAAGCACGGGACTGAATTATCTCAGTATTGTAAGCAACTGGGTCTTAGGCAAGCCATTCTTCCTTTCTTGGCCTCAGTTTCCTTTTCTGGGAAATGAGGTTGTTGAACTTGATGATCTCTGCATCATCCAGTTCTGACCATTGGTAATTTTCCCATTCAACATGATAGATATTCTGGTGGGAAAAGACAGCTCAGTAATTGACATGCTAATAGTTTTGGCTTGTGTCTAAACAATAGAGAAGTGCAAAAGTCCTGTTGTGTGTTTTATGGGATCTTAGAGAATTGACAGGGGTTCTAGGAGAGTCTTCCCATGACCTTGGGGTCTGGGGAGGCAGTGGTCCCCTAGGCTTTCTGCCAAGAACTATTTTTGCAGATTACTTTTTCAGACCCTTTCCTTCTGTCTGCATTGCAACCCTAAGCTTCCTCTCTTTCTGTTCCATCATTAAAATTGGGGACTGAGATAATCAGAAGTTGAGATTAGGCTGGGAATGGTAGCTCATGCCTATATTCCCAGCACTTTGGGAGGCCATCTTGAGGTTGGAGGATCACTTGAGGTCAGGAGTTTGACACCAGCCTGGCCAACATGGTGAAACCCCTTCTCTACTAAAAATAAATTAGCGTGGCATGATGGCGCATGCGTGCAATACCAGCTACCAGGGAGGCTGAGGCAGGAGAATCGCTTGAACCCCGGGACGTAGAGGTTGCAGTGAGCCTAGGTTGTGCCATGCACTCCAGCCTGGGAGACAGTGAGACTCTGCCTCAAAAACAACAACAACAACAACAACAACAACAACAACAACAACAAAAACATGTTGAGATTGTCCGGGATAAGACAATTTGAACACAGGCTTCAAGGACCCTACATGTGAGGCTTCTCCCGTGGAAAATAAAACAGGGAGTGGATGCCTTCATGAAGTTTTTATTCACATCAGTATTCTTGCTTTAAGCATTCATGGAGAGACCATCACAATTTGATGATGAGATGCTCATAACTTGTTCGTTTTCAGAAATATGTAGTATATATTAAGGACCTAGTTAGGCACACAGCAAAGCTGGTTCCAAGAGGCTTCCCAGAGTACATTCATCCCCTTTCTGCCCTGTCCTGAAATTAGATAATGGTTGCCAGGGATACATGGAAATTACAATGTCAGAAGGTTCTAGTGCCTGGACCTTACTGTGTGGATCACATTTGCTTAAACATACTGTCTGTGAACAAAGTCCAATTATTTGGAACCAAGTTACTGATGATAAACATAATGAATACACTGTCTACCATCATGAACTGCCATGGAGCAGAAGAGACTCCAGGGAATCATCACAGTGGAACTGATCCAAACCATGCCTCCCATTTTGCACAGAAATAGTGTGGGATGACACTCACTCCTTCAAGGCCCAACTTGCATGCTCCAGTGAGAAGTACAAAATGCAGACTGATTATAACTGAGGAATAAGACTTAAAACTGCCATCCCCTGACATTGCCAGTCCTTTCTCTGTTTCCTAAACAATAATGTTCTCATAATGTTCTCTCTGGGTTGGTCACAAACTGAAAAATTGCTTTTGCTGGTCTTCTTACCTGGTTGGTTGATACGGCAAATAACTGCTGAATGATGAGGCCAGGGAATTAATAATAAAGTCAAAAGAGATTTTCTGTCTCTAATTACAAAGGTTTATAATCTAGGAATCGGAGAACTCTCATAGTAAATTTCTAACAGGTCCCTTATCTGGCTTTTCCTGATAAAGGGTTATTAGAAATACTACACAGAGGAGAGCTTTGGTCAGCCCAGCCCATCATTTCCAGTTGAGGGCCCTCTCCCTGGGTAGGTTATTGAGCAATTAAATCATTCCTATAACAGAAAAATCTTAAGTTTTTTCATTTATAATTAGAAAAATTTATAATTGGAAACTATAATTTCCAATTTATAAGTTTCTTAATTTGGTGCTTTGTCTTCATATGTCTCAACAGATACATATTGACCACTTGGTCAGAAGAGTCCTGTTTATCTTTTTATTTTCAAGATTGACCTTTCTGGGAATCGGTGTATCAAAGAGATATTTGCATTCCTGTGTTAGTTGCAGCACTGTTCACAGTAGCCAAGATTTGGAAGTGGCCTACGTGTCTATCAGCAGATGGATGGATAATGAAAATGTGATACCTATACACAATGGAGTACTATTCAGCCATACAAAGAATGTGATGCTGTCATTTTCAACAACATGGATGGAAGTGGAGATCATTGTGTTAAGTGGAATAAGCCAGGAACAGAAAGACAAACATTACATGTTCTCACCCATTTGTGGGATCTAAAAACCAAAACAGTTGAACTCATGGAGATAGAGAGTAGAAGGATGGTTTCTAGAGACTGGGAAAGGTTGGAGATGGGGTAGGTAGGAAGTGGGGATGGTTAATCTGTACTTGATAGCACAACAGGATGACCATAGTCAATAATAATTGTACATTTAAAAATAACTGAAAGGCTGTAATTGCATTGTTTGTAACACAAAGGATAATTGTTTGAGGGATTGGATACCCTGGTCTCCATGATGGGATTATTACACATTGCATGTCTGTATCAAAACCTCTCATGTACCCTGTAAATAGATACACCTAACTATGTACCCACAAAAAATGAAAATTGAAAAAATACTTAAAAGACTGCCTTTTCTGACTGCATCACTTTGTTTATTGGCAGTGGTTGGTGTTTCTCCGCACCGAATCATCTTTCCTTTGGATTGTTTGTCTGGCTGTGAGATTATTTGAATGGAAGGAAGTGGCTGGTAAGTCACTCCAAGTACCATCTCCTGGTTATCATTCTATAATGTGGTGCAATTCTCCTTCGCAGACTGACCCAATCATGACTTTATCCTTTTAAAGGATAATTTTCCTGCCATAAACTTCCACTCTGTTCACTTTTCAGTCACAGTGTAGATACTATTTTGTACTTTATGTAAAGTGTTAGATGTCAAGTTTTTGTGCTTTTTGAGTCTTTAGTGCCATTATTATAATGGCCCTGTATTATCATGGTCCACCCTGCCTTCCACTACTCTTAAAAAATGACACAGCCCCTCCAGTCTAACTGGGTCATCTTTATGGCCACTTTATTACTAATGAGGCAAATTTGGATGATAGTAACAGACAAATTGGTAAGAACAGTTAGTGTTCTAACATGGCATAAATAGATTATGGGTTTATTATCATCTCATGTAAAATAATTTTAAAAATAGGGTCTGCAAGGCTAGTATGGTAGCTCTATAAAGATACAAGAAACCCTAGGTTCTTTTTATTTATTTCTGTTCCATCGCCATTAGAAAGAAACTTCATCCTCAAGGTCACAAGCTGACTACTGGAGATCCAGCCATCACATTCTTATTCCAGGACCTCTCCTGGGCAATGGACAAAAGAATCTGCCTGACAGCTGAATCAACCCCTTTGCACATGTTCTTCTGCAAGCCTCACATGATGCCTTGGCTAGAGTCTCACTGGTACCTCCAGCTAAAAGGGAATTTGAAGACTGTACTTTTGTAATTTGGTACAATAGGCCAATGTTAGCTCTTGTAACAAACAAACCTCCACATTTATTCATTTATTTATTTGAGATAGAGTCTCTCTCTGTCAGCTAGGCTGGAGTGCAGTGGTGTAATCTTGACTCACTGTAACCTCTGCCTCTGGGTTCAAGTGATTCTCCTGCCTCAGCCTTCTGAGTAGCTAGAATTACAGGCATGCACCACCATGCCCAGCTAATTTTTGTATTTTTAGTAGAGATGGGTTTTCATCATGTTGGCCAGGCAGATCTCGAACTCCTGACCTCAGGTGATCCTCCCACCTTGGTCTCCCAAAGTGCTGGCATTATAGGCATGAGCCACCATGCCTGGTCAAACCTCTACATTTTAATTGCTTAAGAAAATAAGTATTTTTCTTTTGTGGTCTATTTTTACTATTTTAAGTATTTTTCAATGTGGATATTCCTGGTTGGCAGTAGGTCTTCTGTTTGGGGACTGAAACCTGAGCTCCTTATATCTTGTAGACTATCCTCCAGGACGTTGGAGTCCTCTGCATTTAGTGGGCAGGTGATGAACTAGACTGGTGAGTCATGTGTGAGACGTGTTTGTGGGCCAGCCTCGAAGTGACCATGTCATTCACTTAGGCTCCATCGGCAGAGCTCAGTCATGTAGCCACAGATAACTGCAAGGTTGGGAACTAGAGTCTAGCCCTGTGCCTGGGAAGAGAAGGAAACAGGTTTGGTGAGCAGCTAGCCACTGGCCACATTGCTGCCCTGGTGACGTCAGGATCCTGTTAGCCAGAAAGACATTGAGACAAGCTGAGACACAGGAAGTGAGGCACAATCACTGCTACAGCCCATCACGGGTGCCTGCTCGCTTTTCTCATGGGGACTCTGCCTGCTCTAGGTTACCTGCTCACCGCAGGGCACTTTGCACATCTGCACAGCCAGGCCAGTCCCTGTCTCTCCCAGCTCTGTCTGCTAACACCAGCTCTGGCTCCAACTTCTTAGGATACCATCAAATTTCACTCTCTGTTCTGAATCGACTTGTTTTTATTTGTTCAGTGTTTTCTGGGTCTTGATTTTTATTTTTTCCCCCTAGGCATATGAGAGCAGGGGGACTTTGTTCCCTTCCTCCATCATCATTAGTGGCTAACTCTTACCCATTAAGTGGTGTTTCCTCCTCATAAGAATAGCCAATAAGTCCTCTACGAAATCAGCTCTGAGAAATAACAGGGCCAGGAGTTAAGTAGTTAAAGTTAATGAAACTGTCTGGCCAACAGCCAGAAGCCATTCTTAGGGCCCCTGGGCCTCTTTAGTTAGGTTCTAACAATGTTGGTCATGTACTCTGCAAACATGGACAGGTTTACTCTGGAAAATTTCTACTCCTGAAAGATTACTAAAATATGGCTACTTTGTGAAGGTTTAGTGCTTGACTTTGTCTGGCAAAGTTTGGTTCTCTTGCCTCTGAGTTCTTGTTATCCTTTGTGAATAGTTTCATGGTAGGGTCTGTTGCCTCATCCATGCAGTTACTATTTACCCATTGCACCAAGTGGCGAGTGTAGAATTTCCATCTTCTCACTAAATCTCTTCATAAATTCATGAAGTTGTAGTGTTACCAACTCCATTTTACGGATGAGGACACAGACTCAGAGGGGGATAAGTACCTTGCCCTGGACTTCGGAGTGTGCCTGTTAACTGCTGTGCTGGGATGCTGTATATAAACCTGGACTTTCCATAGGGAGCTGGGACCTAGGGTCTCCTTCCAATGTGTCCTCCCAACTCCGCAGTTTCCTGAAGGCACCATTATCTTCTATGCCTTTGGTTAATTTTTTGAAAAATATGAAAGATTTCAAATTTACCAAAAAGTGCAGAAAAATAAGTGAATGCGTTACTGTGTACCCACCACCCAGATTGAGCAAATGTTTATTAACATTTTGCCATTTTTGCTTCAGATTTCTGAAAAAAAGAAAGAAATAAGTTATGGATCCAGACACACTTCGTGTCGTTTTGTTTGTTTGTTTGTTTGTTTGTTTATTTTTTGAGATGGAATCTTACTCTGTATCCCAGGCTAGAGTGCAGTGACACGATCTCTGCTCACTACAACCACTGCATGCCGGGTTCAAGCCATTCTCCTACCCCAGCCTCCTGAGTAGCGGGGACTACAGGTGCATACCACCACACCCAGATTTTTGTTTGTTTGTTTGTTTGTTTGTTTGTTTGAGACAGCGTCTCACTCTGTCGCCCAGGCTGGAGTGCAGTGGGGCGATCTCAGCTCACTGCAATCTCCTCCTCCTGGGTTAATGCTATTCTCTTGCCTCAGCCTCCTGAGTGGCTGGGACTACAGGCGCCTGCCACCACGCCCAGCTAATTTTTTGTATTTTTTAGTAGAGATTGGAGTTTTGCTATGTTGGTCAGGCTGGCCTTGATCTCCTGAGCTCAGGTGATCCACCCGCCTTGGCCCCCCAAAGTGCCGCGATTAGAGGCATGAGCCACTGCACCCAGCCTTCAAACCATTGCAACCCCTCTTTCCTCTCCAGAGGCAATATTTACTTAAAGCAGGGGTGGGGGTGGGTGGGTAATATCCTAATTGTGTGTCTTTGTAATTTCCCTATCTGTATATATATTATATACCCAAACAATGTAGTGGCTAATGTTGGTGTGGATGTTTGTGTGTGTTTTATAGATTGATATAAATGGAGGAAATACTATGTGTATCTTTTGGTAATCCTTTTTTCAATTGTAATTATGTTTTCCAGGTTTATGCCTGTTAATGCATGTAACTCTCACCAGTTAGTTAAATTGCTACAGAGTATTCCACTTGAGTGACTACGGTGGCTTACTTTTCTCATTTGGGATATTTACATCTGGGATATTTACATCCCTCTAGATACATTGGGATATTTACATCCCTTTAGATAAATTCTTTTAAGTAGCCATATAATATTCCATTGTAGGGATGTACCATTAAACTCTTATTAGGAATCTCTGTTGTATTCATTGTTTTTCTCTTCTTAGAGCATTGCAATAAGCATCATTCTTTATACGTATATCATTATATAATGCTTTTATTTCTTCTATTTTTTTTTATTTTCTGAGACAGTGTCTCACTGTGTTGCCCAGAATGGAGTGCAGTGGCACGATCTTGGCTCACTGCAACCTCCACCTCCCAGGATCAAGTGATTCTCCTGCCTCAGTCTCCTGAGTAGCTGGGATTACACATGCATACCACCATACCCTGCTAATTTTTGTATTTTTAGTGGAGACAGGGTTTTACCACTTTGGCCAGGCTAGTCTTGAATTCCTGACCTTAAGTGATCCACCTGCCTTGGCCTTCCAAAGTGCTAGGATTACAGGTGTGAGCCAGTGTGCCTAGCCTAATGCTTTTACTTCTACAAGACAGAGTGCTTAAAATGTAATTTAAAAAGTATAGCCAGATTTGTTTCCCAAAATGCTGTAGCAATTTATACTTAGCAACTCTCCCACATAAATTTACCTTTTCCCAACCTGCTGAGAAAAAACCTGCCTTGCCGAGGTTTTGTTTAGCATTTTGAGAGTGCTAGTGAGTGCTGAACATCAGTTAATGTGCTCATTGGCCATTCTGTGAATTGTATGTCTGTAGTCTGTATCCTTCCCCACATCTGCAGGGCTGGATCATCTCTGCTGGGTATGATTTCTGTGCAAAGTGAGTGCCCCTGGAGTTGTGCATATGGCTGTGTTAGTGGGAAGCCCTTGGCATAGTAGGGATATTATCTCTTTATTAATATTTTATTAGTAGGACTTGAATATTTTCTCCTTTCCGCTGAGACTTTTAGGTTTTGCATCTTGCTTAAGAAGACTGATCCATGTATATTCTTATAAATAAAAATAAAAAAGAATTATAATCTAATTCTTTTCCCCTGAAATATTCCAAAGTTTTCATTGTATTTTTTAATTTAGAAATTCAATCAACCTGAATTCTTTAAGGAACCCAGATTATCTTTCTATGTAATGAAGTATGGCAAAGGCATTGTAACTCACTAACTAAATATCACTTGCTGGATGCCGTATCAAATGCTTGGCTGAAAAACAATGACATGGCATGTGTTCGATCTTTTCCTTTTTAAAACGTACGCTCTGATCTTTTCTGTTTCACACGTTGTGAGGCCCACAGAAAGGGAAAGGCACTGTCAGCCACTAGCTGGGAACACACAAGGAAAGTAGACCTGCTTAGTTTAGATTATTCTGGACTTGGTATTTGTATTTTAAAATCTAGTAAAGAAACATGGTCCATGTAATTTTCTATGATATTTACCCTCAGGAGAGATGCCAGGACTGAAGCATCCTGGAGGCTCACAGGTGATCTCTTTAGCCCAGTGACCCTCACGTTTATAAGAGGGGATTTGTTCCTACAGGTGAAGGGAAGGGATCAGCGACTGGAGAAAGGAAGGTCATTTTGCTGCTGCTTGTGAGATGTATCTGATTGAACAGTGAAAACAATCTGTGTATCCAGTTTTTTTTTTTAAGCAGACTTTTCAGAAGCATTTAAGTGTATGGCACGTGGGACGATGTTAAATTGTATTAGTATTACATATTTGTGCGAGTGGTTTAGATACATTTGCTGACATATGCAATGACTTTTGCCATGATGAGGATGGAGTGCCAGTTCCAGGAAGGGCCCGAGGAGGTGCAGGCCAGTTGCTGGGCATCCAGCAGGCTAGTGATTAGATGCAGAAGAGCATTATTATTCTCCATGCAGCCAGTGCTATGCAGCAAACAAACATGCAGACCGGTGTGGTTAAGGCTTTCCTCACTGTGGAGGGTCTCAGGACAGGTCAGGAGTTCTCCCTCGCAGTTTTTATCTGAAGTGGAGGGGGACAGTGGAACTCATGTCTGTATTGCAGGTGGCAAAACTGAGGCAAAAGAAAAAAAAGGAAAAATGCAGGCAGCTTCATGGGAGAATTCAGGCAAGAATCACAGGCCTTTTCATAGCTTAGTCAGCAACTTTGACTAAATCGATATCAATTCCACCTTTTTTTTTTTCTTTTTCTCTTTTTTTTTCCTGTAGCTGGAGTTTGGCTCTTTTTGCCCAGGCTGGAGAGCAATGGTGCAATCTCAGCTCACTGCAACCTCAGCCTCCTGAGTTCAAGTGATTCTCCTGCCTCAGCCTCCCGAGTAGCTGGGATTACAGGCATGTGCTACCACGCCCAGCTAATTTTGTTTTTTTAGTAGAGACAGCGTTTCACCATGTTGGCTAGGCTGGTCTTGAACTCCTGACCTCAGGTGATCCACCCACCTCGGCCTCCCAAAGTGCTGGAATTACAGGCATGAGTCCACTTTTTAAGGGCGATCAATAAAAAAAAAAAAAAAAAAAAAAAAAAAAAAAAAAAAAAAAAAAAAAGAGCCAATGATACTTGCTAAAGCATGGCAAGGAAGACTTCATTTAGGATGATGGTGATAGGGACTACTGCAGTGCATTCTTGCAGTGTGGGTGGAAGATTGGGCTGAACTCTGAAAACAGGAGATTTATAATGCCCAGGAGCAGGACTGCAGGGGGGTGGTCAGTAGATGAAAAATTACTAAGAACAACATCAGAGGAAAGGGGAATTCTGGCTAAACCCACCTAACAGGCCTCTTGCTGAATAGGTCAAGATGATCAAATATCACCTGGGAGGTTTTGGAGAATGACGACCTTCATCAGATCTCAAGGGGAATTAGATGTCCAATGTGATAGGGGTTTCTTGCTAAACTGAGTTAGCAGGGTTCTTGATGAAACTGGATTTTATAAGGAAGTACACAGATGGGCCTAGGAGAAGGTTCAGGAGCCCTATTGACATCTGGTCAAACAGATAATCTTTCCAGAGCCTAACACTCATTTGTTAATTTAGCTGGAATTATGACATTTGTGATATGTGGGCTGGCTTTTTTGTGCTTGTTTGTATCTGTCACACAGAAGAAATGCATATCCTACAACCCATGGATTTGTACATCTCTCAGAAGAAAACCATCAACTCTTTGCCACGGCTTGCAGGTCCTAAAGCTCTGTAGGAAACTTGTGAACCCCATTTTCTCTCTCTTCACACAGCCTCCCGCTCTTCTGTAACCAGAGCCTTGCCAACCCAAGGCCTTATGTTTGTCCTTCTGTCTTCCTGGTAAAGGCTTCTACACATGCCTGGGGTTCTCTCCTCTTTCCATTAAATTCTCAACAGAGAGGCCTGCCCTGGTTATACATCTGTAATTGTACATAGATGCTATCTATACGTCTATCTATAAATCTATTCATCTATTTATTTCTGTTATCTATCCATCCACCCATCCACCCATCCATTTATCCATCCATCCAACCACCCACCCACCCACCATCCATTCATCCATCCACCCACCCACGCATCCATTTATCCATCCACCCCACCACCCTCCATCCATCCACCCACTCACACACCCATTCATCCATCCACCCACCCACCCATTCACCCATCCACCCACCCACTCCCCCATTCATCCATCTACCCACCCACACATTCATCCATCTATTTATCCATCCATCCATCCATCCATCCATCCATCCATCCATCCCACCCATCCATTCATCCATCCATTTATCCATCCATCCATCCATCCACCCACCACCCACCCACCCACCTAACCATCTACCCACCCACCCACCAGTCCATCCGCCCACCATCTGGCACCCCAGATCAGATTGATTAGTCTGTGTGTACATGATAGAACAGCAAATAAAGCATTTCACCATGGCACTAAACCCTATGAGGTATGAACTTTTGTTTCTGCTGGAATGTTAATGTGATTATATTGTAGGAAACAGGAGAAACTGTCAACTGCGCTTGAACATTAAGTTGGCTCTGTGAATCAGGAAGTGAATAATGTGATATGGATGCCATTTTGAAGGAGAAGAAATTATCAGGTGGGCATCATAAGGGTCAGTCTTGCATCTTTGGACTTTGGTCAGTCAATATTTGCACTTTGGAAAGCAGAGAAAATTATGATGTAGAATTTTAAGATGTCAAGACAGTTAGATGAGGGCCTGATTCCACAAGGAATGGCTTAGCAATAGAACAGAAAGTCCAACTTAAAAATTCTTCCACTCTCCCCTAATAGAGAGTCTGGGTTCATGTAAGTAGGAGGGAAGAAAATCTCTGTCTTTAGCCCTTGGGGTTGAAGTGGACAAACATTGTCAGAAACTTAGAAGGAAGAGAATGTCACTGGGTTTTCATTGGAGAGATCTCTGGTTAAGAAAATGGATTTATCTATCCATTGTATCCCAATTTGGATGAGCATTTGGACAGTATTTCGGGGGAGGATTATATGGGAAGAAAACCTCTGCACCCTCCTCACTCTTTTTACTCTTTCTGAATTATAAAATTATGCCTAGTGAAGTGGCATGGTTTAAAAATGAAAGAGCATGACTTTGTCATCAAACTAGGGTTACAGTGTCAGTTTAGTGACATATTAGCAAAATGTTTCACCTTTTTCAACCTTAGTTTTCTCAGCAATAAAATGGACATAATAATGTTACCATACAGGATTATTGTTAAAATTGGGAAGTAATTGGCAAATAATTTTTAATAAGCTTATACTTATTTATACTTGGGAGGCTGAAGCAGGAGAATGGCTTGAGCCCAGGAATGTGAGGTTACAGTGAGCTGTGACCATGCCACTGGACTCCAGCCTGCGTGACAGAACAAGACCCTGTCTCTTTAAAAAAAGCAT
This sequence comes from Trachypithecus francoisi, assembly GCF_009764315.1. Classification (NCBI taxonomy): domain Eukaryota; kingdom Metazoa; phylum Chordata; class Mammalia; order Primates; family Cercopithecidae; genus Trachypithecus; species Trachypithecus francoisi. The sequence goes on along the minus strand of NW_022681474.1, from coordinate 4,654,957 downwards.
TATATGCAGTTTTTAATGAGCAGTATTGATGATGATGATGGTGATGATAGTGGTGATGATGGTGATAATCTGTGATGACGGCGATGGTGATGATGATGTTGGTGATGATGATGGTGATGATTTGATGATGGCGATGGTGGTGGTGATGGTGACTGTGATTATGGTGGTGATGACTGTGATGATGGTGATGATGATGATGGTAGTGATGATGACTGGGATGATGGTGATGGCAATGATAATGGTGATGGTGATGATGACTGATGGTGATGATGGTGGTGATTACTGTGATAATGATGGTGATTATGGTGATGATGATGGTGATGATGGTGATAATGACTGTGATGATGGTGATGGTGATGATGATTATGATGATTACTGTGATGATGATGGCGATGATGATGATGATGACTGTGGTGATGGTGATGATCATGATCATAATGATGGTTATTTAGGTTAGGGAAGCTTCATTCTTTGCACAATAACCTGTTTTCTTGGGGAAAGGAATTGTTCTCTGTGCTCCAACTTTATACATATAAGGAAGCCCAGAATAGTTTGCACTTTTGTCAAATTCTGTTAAAAACCTTGTTTGCTAATTGTCCAATGTGCAGCTCCATAATCAAAAGATATGTGGGATAGTGGAGGGAGATCCAGCCAGTTATGAAGCAATCACTTGCTAAAGTAAGAAAAAAGAGGAGGGAAATTTCCAAAGTAAAAATAGAGAAAGTATTTTTTATATCATTCAGTAGCATAAATAAGGAAAATGTAGATCATAAATGAATTTTCTGCCTGGCAGAGGCATATCACTTTGTTAGGGGGGTACTTATCTGTTTCTGTTCAAAAGGATGTCAGAGAACACAAAAGTTATCTAAAACAAATTTTATTGGATTGAGAATACTACATATCCATTGGCTCTGTTTGGTTCTGTCATTTATTCCAGGCCTTGTGCCTTCTCACTACTGGCCGCACTAAGTGCACACCCTTCATCTGATGTTAAAAATGTCCACAGTGTTGTCCCAGGGTACCTTGCCAGCAGCAGCATTTCATCATCCCATCAGACCTGAGTCAGAATTCCTCCAGACACTAGCTTTGAGATTTAGACAACTTCCTGAAACTTGATGAGTTCAACATCCTCATCTGCAAAACAGGGATAAATAATAAGAATGTAATAGACACATTGTTCTGCATCTTCATTTTTGCATTTAACTATATATCTTGGGAATAATTCCGTATTAGCACATGTAATTACTTAATTATTTTACATGACTGCATAGTACTCCATTGTATTTTTATTTATGTATTTATTTTATTTTTTTAGAAATAGGGTCTCGCTGTGTTACCCAGGCTGGAGGGCAATGGTGCAATCATAGCTCACTGCAGCCTTGAGATCCTGGGATCAGGTGATCCTTCCACCTCAGCCTCTCAAGTAGCTGGGACTACAGGCACACACCACCATGCCCAGCTAAGTTTTATTTTATTTTATTTTATTTTATTTTATTTTATTCCATTTTATTTTTATAGAGACAGGGTCCCATTATGTTGCTGAGGGTGGTCCCAAACTCTTGGCCTCATGCAATCCTCCTGCCTTGGTCTCCCTAAGTGCTGGGATTATAGGCATGAGCCATTATGCCTGGCCTCCGTTGTATTTTTAGATTGTAACTTACTTAACCAGTCCCCTATTAATGGATATTTAGGATTTTTCTAATATTCTGCTATTTCAAACTTTTATTGATTGTTTTAAGCCAGAATATTAATCCTTTATTTTAACACAGGCACAACCAAATGTCCCTTTAATGTAGTAATTATTTTACCTTTAAGGACTCTGTGGTTTTTCATGGAAGACTTTGAAACATAGTTAAATAGTGCAATGATATGTGTTTAATTAGCAGGGAGCTTAGAAGAATTTTTCTTGGCCGGGCACGGTGGCTCACGCCTGTAATCCCAGCACTTTGGGAGGCCGAGACGGGCGGATCACGAGGTCAGGAGATCGAGACCATCCTGGCTAACATGGTGAAACCCCGTCTCTACTGAAAGTACAAAAAAAATATTAGCCAGGCGAGGTGGTGGGTACCTGTAGTCCCAGCTACTCGGGAGGCTGAGGTAGGAGAATGGCGTGAACCCGGGAGGTCGAGCTTATAGTGAGCCGAGATCCCGCCACTGCACTCCAGCCTGGGCGACTGAGCAAGACTCCGTCTCAAAAAAAAAAAGAGAGAATTTTTCTTTAAGTTACTTGTTGAGACATCTGCCCTGAATGAGAATGAAAATAAGCTTAAAAGAATACCTAAAATTAGAGGATCTGGTGAGTGGGAATGGCCTGATGAGGGATGGCCAGTTGGGATTAATCATGAACATCCTGTTCCATTGCCATTTCCCCATTCAGGTTTTGCCCACCATGTAACAATGGGGCTATGTGTCTGTCATTACGAGCATGTTGGAGCTTTGTAGCAGCCAGAGAGCAGAACACGAGCATTTGCTAGGTCTGGTTCCCCTACCATCAGGGATGCAAGTGAGAAAGGGGAGTTCCCCTCTGAAGAGCCACCTCCTCAGGGAGAAATCTTTCCAACAGGAGATCTGGGAAGACAATAGTGAGAAGAGGTCTAAGAGGTCCACACAGGTAATGAAGACAGACAGAGTATCCTGAGGGTTGCAATTTCATCAAAGTCTGTACCTTTGTCATCCAAGGAAAATGTACCCTGGCAACAAATACATGCATGGTCCACATGGGCACTTTATTTGCCCTTGAGTGTTGCTAACTTTTTAAGCTGTAGCTATAAGGAAATTTTGTAATCTCAAAAAGAACTGATTTTGTTTTTAAGAGACAGTGCAGGGGCCATTGAAAATAATATGCTGAGAATAGATAGGGCTCAAGGACAGTGTCTCTAGCTAGTTGCACTTTCAATGAACTCCAGTAGTCAAGGATACTATCTCTAGTTGAACTTTTAATGAACTCTAGTAGGCGCCAAGAAGGCAGACAAAATAAGAAAGAACTTAGAAACAAAGAACTAAGCAGTAGGTTATATCTGGGTGCAGAAAGTTTGTTTTGTATTATGTCATTTTTGCTGACGTGGGATTTATGGGTTATAAATAAAGTGAGGCGGAGGCCTTAGGCGCGGCCGCCATGTTCTCTGTTTGTCTTCGTCTTTTGTGTCTGTGTCTGTTCATTCTCCACTACCCCCGGCACGGGCCCCAACAAGACAGAGTCTCACTCTGTTACACTGTAGGCTGGAGTCAAGTGGTGTGATCATAGCTCATTGTAACTTTGTACTCCTGGGCTCAAGGGATCCTCTTACCTCAGACTCTCAAGTAGATAGGACTACAGGCATGTGCTACTACACCCAGCTAATTTTTTCTTTTCTTTTTTTTTTTTTTTTTTGGTAGAGGTGGGGGTTATGTTTGTTATGTTTGCTATGTTGCCCAGGCTGGTCCACAACTCCTGGCCTCAAGTGATCCTCCTACCTTGGCCTCTCAAACTCTTGGGATTACAAGCATGAGCAACCATGCCTGGCCTGAATCTTTTATTCTGTCTCTGCCTCCAAAAACCAGGCTTCCATGGATGCTCCCTGTTGGTATGATAAAAAAAAAAAAAAATGACTCACTTTGGTTCCATATCAACCCTTAACAAATGGCATGAAAACAGCAGAGATAAAATGTGGGAGCCTGTCAGAGAAGTGAAGGAGAAAAAGTAGGAGTGCTATTAAATGAAGCGTGTTTTTTAAAGTGTGGCAGTAAGCACTTATGTGGAATTTATTTGTTTTGTGCATTTGGATCAGTGAGACTGTTAACAATAAAGATTTAATGCCACAGCAAAACCTTCAGAAACCAAAGATGTCACAAGCAATGACTGTGTCAGCATTTTGATGCCTTCTCCCTGTGACAAGTATTGTCATAACTTAGACCCACCCTGGTGGTTTCAGGCATAGGATTGTACACAGAATGAAAACTGATCTGGACAAAAATTAAGCTAATTGTGTGGGTATTTAAGAATGTGTCATCGGCCAGGCACGGTGGCTCAAGCCTGTAATCCCAGCACTTTGGGAGGCCAAGACAGGTGGATCACGAGGTCAGGAGATCGAGACCATCCTGGCTAACATGGTGAAATCCCATCTGTACTAAAAAAAATACAAAAAACTAGCCAGGTGTGGTGGCGGGTGCCTGCAGTCCCAGCTACTTGGGAGGCTGAGGCAGGAGAATGGCGTGAACCTGGGAGGCGGAGCTTGCAGTGAGCTGAGATCTGGCCACAGATCTGAGCCTGGGCGACAGAGCGAGACTCCATCTCAAAAAAAAAAAAAAAAAGAATGTGTCATCATGGTTCTTGAAGCTTTTATACAGGATTGCTTATCATTGTGACATTCACCAGTTAAAGAGGAAGATGAGAATTTTTCAGTAGAAAGCATAACTATTTTGAAGGATTCTCTGTTCCTTTCTAATGTTCTGCTCTTTCAAACTTTTATTGATTGTTTTAAGCCAGAATATTGATCCTTTTTTTAACACAGCAACCTGAGTTATAGTTTTTTTTAAGAAATATAATTTTAATACTTTTAGCTTAAGCATTAGCATAAATGAACATATGACTTACTATGTGATTGTCAAGTGGAGGATTTTAAAAGATACATTTTAATGAATAGACGTTGTATTTAGATTGGATATCCATTTCCTTACACATATGTTTGTTCTTCAGGCATGTGAAAGCAAGTCTTTTTGCTGTGTTTGCTTGGCAGAACTTTATTTTCCAGATTAGGCCTGGCTTTTCTTAGGTCAGTGTGATGAATTAGCACTACAAAATGTCATTAGTGATGTGTGATTTAGTGAAGATTTTCAGCTGCAGATTCTATTGGAAGGAGTTAGTGTGACTTCAAAAATTACCTAGTTTCTGCCTGGAGACATTGAGACCATTGACTTCACTACTGTTATGATCCATTTGGATTCTCTGGGGTCTGTAAGAGTTAGGGTTGGCAAACAGGTTTTTCCATTTTAAAAATTGATTCTGTTCTGGAACAATAGGTCTAAAAGACACTTGTACATTTCCTAGATGGTCTCAAGCCAAGTACCCCGACTTCTTTTTTTTTTGCTGTTTTTGTTTTGTTTTATTTTGTTTTCCACTTTTTTCCTTTTTTTTTTTTTTCTTTTGAGAAGGGGTCTCGCTCTGTCACCCAGGCTGGAATGCATGGCATGATTTTGGCTTACTGCAACCTGTGCCTCCTAGTTTCAAGTGATTCTCCTGCCTCAGCCTGCCGAGTAGCTGGGATTGTAGGTGCCTGCCACCATGCCTGGCTAATTTTTGTATTTTTAGTAGAGACGGGGTTTCACCATATTGGTCAGGGTGGTCTTGAACTCCTGACCTCATGATCCAACCTCATGGCTGCCCACCTCCGCCTCCCAAAGTGCTGGGATTACAGGTGTGAGCCACCGCACCCGGATGAACAGGGTCTCTCTTTGTCACCCGGACTGGAGTACAGTGATGCCATCATGGCTCACTGCAGCCTCAGCTTCTTGACCCAAGTGATCCTTCTACCTCAGCTTCGTGAGTAGCTGGAACCATAGGCACACACCACCATGCCCAGATAATTTTTGAATTTTTTGGTTAAGATGGGGCTTTACCCTGTTGCCCAGGCTGGTCCTGAACTCCTGGTCTTAAGTGAACCTCCTGCCTTGGCCTCCCAAAGTGATAGGATTACAGGCACGAGCCACAACATCCCACCTTTTCAATGTTTTTAAACCAGCCTTTAATATTGTGTTGACCTGACACTGGGGAAAATAACATGCTTAGTAGAAAAGAACATTTTAATTTATGGTTGGAGGCCAGGGGATAATGTCTGCAGGCCCAGTTACACAGTCTGGTAAGGGCAATAGGCTGGAAGTGATGCTGTTAATAAAGATAATAACACAATCAGTCTGATTTGTATGTAGAATGACTAAAAAGTGTAGAAAGGCAAAGAGCCAATAATATCTACAATAAGCAAACAGGGCAGATCATTTCAGCACTGTCTGATTATTTCTTGGTCTAGTTTGGGATGGATGTAATTTTGCCAAGTGATTGGTTTAGTGAACTGTCATGAATCAAAAAGACAGCTCCCAAATTCCTGATTCTTGTTAAAAGTCAGAGGAGTCTTTTTCAGATTTCATCAGTTCCACTTAACTAATAGTTTTGGAGCACTTAAAATGTCCAAGTCACAGCAGGTTGTTTGGAGGCTACACTTTTTACTGCTTTGTGATTAAATTGCTCTTGTATGAGAAAAAGTTTATTTTAAAATGATATGCATTTATTTATTTATTTATGTTTGAGACAGAGTCATGCTCTGTCACCCAGTCTGGAGTACAGTGGTGTGATCTCGGCTCACTGCACTCTCCACCTCCCGGGTTCAACCAATTCTCCTGCCTCAACCTCCTGAGTAGCTGGGACTATAAGTATGCACCACCACGCCCTGCTCATTTTTGTACTTTTAGTAGGAACAGAGTTTCACCATGTTGGCCAGGCTGGTCTCGAACTCCTCACCTCAGGTGATCTGCCCTCCTTGGCCTCCCAAAGTGCTGGGATTACAGGTGTGAGCCACCATGCCCAACGATTCTCTCTCTCTCTTTTTTTTTTTTTTCTTTTTCTTTTCGAGATGGAGTTTTGCTACGTTACCCAGGCTGGAGTGCAGTGGCACAATCTTGGCGCACTTGAACCCCCATCTCCTGGGTTCAAGTGGTTCTTTCCTGTCTCAGCCTCCCAAGTTTCTGGAATTACAGGTGCCTGCCACCACGCCTGGCTAATTTTTGTATTTTTTCAGGAGAAATGAGTTTTGCCATGGTGGCCAGGCTGGTCTCAAACTCCTGACCTCATGTGATCTACCCTCCTTGGCCTCCCAAAGTGCTGGGATTATAGGTTTTAGCCACCCCACCTGGCTGTTGCTGATTATTCTTAACAATCTTAGGTTAAAGATTAAATGTGTTAGAAACTGGAAAAGATTATGAAAAATTGGGATATAAACAGATTCTTGTTTCCATTTTTTATAATAATAATTGGTTGTGAGGAAGGAGTTAGCCAGCGTATCTCTGGGCTTGGCTTGGCTCTGAGTTCTGGGCCCAGCAAAAGCTGAATGTCTGGAGTTAAGATGCTCGGAAAGACTCTATGAATTTTTTAGCTATTGCTAGGTACATGTCTACCTATAGCACAGGAGGAGGGTAGGAAACCAGTTCAAAAGCCCTTAAATGTCTCTTTTTAGCCAGGGCATCCTTAGGGCACATGGATTTTGTGTTGCTTTTTCAGGGAACTCAGGAAGAAAACGCATTCCCAGAGCCCAGGCCCACTTCTTTTCTTTGCCCTGTCACTCACTGGTCACTTGGACCTAAGATCATTTCACTCAGAGAGAACTGGGTATACATTTTACAGCATGTAGAGCCAACCATTATAATACCACTGTCCACTGAAATTGACTAGATAAAGCAAAGCATTTTCAAGAGCCATCATTTATGAAGTTAAAAGCCTCGGTAGTCATTTAGAATTCGTTCATCACTATGGAAAATGGGATGGTTGCCATTAGTCTTGGAAGCTCAGCTCTCAAAATATTATTTCCTCCCAGGCACCTGGCTTATAATCAGGATGAGCTGCCTGTGGGTGATGATTTGATTTTCTTTGAAATGCGGAGAAAAGAAGGAAGAATTGCGGGAGGCTGAGGCAGGAGAATGGCCTAAACCCGGGAGGCGGAGCTTGCAGTGAGCTGAGATCCGGCCACAGCACTCCAGCCCGGGCAACAGAGCGAGACTCCGTCTCAAAAAAAAAAATAAAAAAAAAAAAAAGGAGGAAGGATTCAACTTTTGCAATTTGTACAGCCTGTCATCAGGTGAAGAAAACATGTAGCATTTCGAGATTAAATTTTTATTTGACCTTTCCAGTAATTTATCACAGAGATTCCTTTTTGATGGAAATTTGGTGGTTTTTAAATAGAATAATGGCTTTCTTTATCATTCAAATAAATGTCTTGTCACAACTTGAAAAATGCAGCTTTTGAAACACTGGAATTTTTATTTCTCCCACAGTTACGCATTTTCTAAAGTCCTTTCATGTGTATAAAAATCTGCTGTCTCTTTTTGCCAAATTTTACTTATTCAACAAGGATGAAGGTTTATAGGGAGAAAATATCATAAATTAACAAATTTAAGACTTTTTCCAGTCAAAACAAACAGTGATCTCTGGATTATTCAACTGTATAATATTACTTAAGCATTCAGGCACGTAAGTGCATGTTTTAAAATAAATCAGGAGGGACTCAAATCATTTTTATGCCTGAAGAGAAACCTTTGAGGTTCTTTCTACACAGGCTTGCATAGAAACTTAGAGAAACATATTATGGAGGAGAAAAGAGATAGTACTGTTTTCTAGTACTAGTGTTAAGTGGATAGTGCTAGTGTTGAGTGGATGGTACTAGTGTTGAGTGGATAGTACTGGTGTTGAGTAGAAGGTCATTAGGGTACATTACTTACTTTGCAGATCTACAGCACAGGAGAAGAGTGAAGAGCCTGATGGGGAATCAGAGGAGAGCCCCCAATAATGGTGATCATCACAAGTGTCTTGAGCACCAGTTGGCACAAGTATTATTAGGTCTAGAGACACAGAAACAGAATACATGCACCTCCTATTCTCATATAGGAGGCACATTAAGGACTGTAATGGGATGTGCACATGGGATAGATAATGTACGTTTAAGCCACATTTTTCAGAAGGAGAGCATCATTCTGCCTGGGTGAGAAGCAATTGAGAAAACCTTAAAAGAGGAGGAAATAAGAGGTCAAGGTGGGCAGATCACTTGAGGTCAGGAGTTCGAGACCAGCCTGACCAACATGGTAAAAACTCGTCTCTACTAAAAAAAAAAAAAAAGCTAGCTGGGCATGGTGGTGTGTGCCTGTAGTCTTAGCTATTGAGGAGACTGAGGCAGGAGAATGGCTTGAACCCCAGAGGCGGGGATTGCAGTGAGCTGAGATGACGCCACAGCACTCCAGCCTGGGTGACAGAGTGAGACTCTGTCTCACAGTAAAAAAGCAAAAAACGAAAAAGAAGGGAATATACCATCTGGGCCTTTGAAAAATACTTGGAATTAGCTGAGCGCAGTGGCTCACACCTGTAATCCCAGCACTTTGGGAGGCCGAGGCGGGCAGATCACGAGGTCAGGAGATCGAGACCATCCTGGCCAACATGGTGAAACCCCGTTTCTACTAAAAATACAAAAATTAGCCTGGTGTGGTGGTGAGCGCCTGTAATCCCAGCTACTCGGGAGGCTGAGGCAGGAGAATTGCTGGAACCAGGCTTTCGGAGGTTGCAGTGAGCCATGATAGCACCACTGTACTCTAGCCTGGGTGACAGAGCGAGACTCTGTCTCAGAAAAATAAAAATAAAAAAGAAAGAAAAAGATATGGAATTTTGCCAAGCAGAATGAAAAAGGAATGAATGACATTCAGGAAAGGAGGGGACGGGCAGAACTTGAACAAAGGCCAGTGGTGTGAAAGGCCATTGTGTGTTCGGGAAACTGCCTGTTGAGTGGTGTGGTTGGGTTGAGGTGACTTGTATGTGGTTGGGAGTGTTTGTGTTGGGGACAGTGGCTGTAGTGGCAGATGAACCTGCAAAGTTGTGGTCAGGTTTAGAAAAGCTTTGAGTGGCATGGGTAACTTGCAAAGGGATTTGAACTTGATCCCATAGACATGAAACCTCAACGATGTAAGTAGGGTAATGACATAATCAAATCTTATTTCCAGAAGAGTAATTTCAGTAACAGGAGGTAGCAGGTAGCAGTGGGCTTGCTGGGGGCTACGGGACCAGGAAGGGGTGGGTGGAGGTATTGCAGAATCGAGAGGAGGATATGAACCAGAGGAACAGTGAAGGGATGGAGGAGCAGGCGGGCGTTTGAGATTCTTGTCTCAAGTGGAAGACCTGAACATACTTGGCGATGGAAATGACAGAGACAGAGAGCAGTAAAGTAGACAGGTTTCTAGGCCGCATTACTGATTAGTAGAAATGAAAGAGAGAAGTTTTGGGGAAAAGATAACTGTGTTTCACTTTGGTTATCGTGCTCTTGAGAGGCTGGGAAGGGCCTTTGTGGGTGGAGAAGGTAAGGTTTGCACATGAGAGAGATTAAAATGTGGATGAAGCTTAGGAGACCATCAAAGGACAGAGAGGGCTGAGACTGTGGAAACAGCTGAGATTTCCATGGGGAGGATACAGACTAGGAAGAAGGAAGGGTTGCAGATGAACCCTTGGGGGCCCATTGATGTTTGAAGGGAGGAAGAGGAGATGGAGGTGGAGAGGAAATGGACTTAGAGGCAGAAGGAGAGAACTATGCTGTAGAACCAAGAAGCAAAGAATTTTAGGAAGAAGGTCAAGGCAAAAACCAGTAGGATGAGCAGTGAGAAGAAGCCATTGGGTTTAGCAACTGGGAGGCCCCTGGGGGGCCCAGCCCACGAGGGTCCAGTCAAGTGGTGGTGGAGGAAGAAGGCGAACTACAGAGAGAAGAGTGGGGCACGGGCTCCAGGCCAGTGCAACAGCTGTGCCCAGACGACAATTTCAAGTTGCCAGCATGATTCAGTCTGGCTGGAGTGCTCCATCATTCAGCTTTAAATGCACAATGCTTGTGTTTTATAGCCTATAGAGTGCAACCTGCTTTGACCTCTTTGTATTTTTTAAAACTTTGTCACTCTGTCCCTGCTTTTGTTCCTTGGAATTTATGTTCTTGGGTTGCGGGAAGTCTTTATAGGTTTTCAGAGCATTTTCCTTGCTATAGCCTTTCTTGTCACAAGGACACCCCCCTCCTCTCTCTCTCTCTCTCTCTCTCTCTCCTCTCTCTCTCTCTCTCTCTCACACACACACACACACACACACACACACACCACTGCGTTATATAATTACATAGAAAGTGCTCAAACTGTTCATTCATGAGCTTTGTGTTTGTTGTTTCTAATTAAATTTCCTGGAAGAGGGGAAGTGTCTTCAAGTGATTTCTGTTTATTGTGGGAACAATAACAGTTTATGGTAATCTTATATCCCTTAAGAAGGCCAGAGAACTTTGTCTTTCGAAAGCTTAAAGCAGGTAAATGCACATTGTTTGGCTAAATGATAAAGCAGGTGGATTTGCGGGCTTGGAGCGATGGCAGCTCATCTGACGACAGGGTCTTCTAACCCCTCCATCCCTGTCACCTGCAGTGCTTGCCAAGCACACGCCCTGGTAGCCAGTGGGTATCGGCCCCTGACTGCCCATGACTCTCAGACTCATGGAGAAAGGACCTCGGAGGCAATAGGAAACTGAGTTCTATTTTCTGCCCTTTACCACTTGTGTGATGGGACTCAGTATCCTCATCGGTAAAATGGAGATGGCAGTAACTTCTTGTCTGCTTCATGGGGTTGCTGTAAGGACCGTGGATTCACTGATATATGCCAGAGTCCTTTGTAAATATCAAGTTGCTCACACCAGCTGGCACCCTACAGTTGATATAATTTTTTTCTCCTTTAGGGAGGTATTTAGTGAAAAGGTCTATCTAGTTTTTCCAATGTATCCGTCCTCAGGCAACATCATTGATTAGAAGTAAGCGGACCTTTTATATTTATCTTTTTATTGCAGTGAAATATACATAACATAAACTTTACCATTTTAACCTTTTTGTGGGGTTGGGTGCGGGGTGCGGGGCGGGGGACAAGGTCTTGCTCTATGGCCCAGGCTGAAGTACAGTGCCGTGATTATGGCTCCCTGCAGCCTTGACCTCCTGGGCCCAAGTGATCCTCCTACCTTAGCCTCCCAAGTAGCTGGTATGACAGGTGAATACCACTGTACCTGGCTAATTTTTTAATTTTTTGTAGATACAGGGTTTCACTGTGCTGCCCAGGCTGGTCTCGAACTCCTGGACTCAAGCGATCCTCCCACCTCAGCCTCCCAAAGTGCCGGGATTATAGGCATGAGCTTCCGCGCCTGGCCTATTTTAACCATTTGACAGAGTACAGTTTGGTGACATCAAGTACATTCACGTTGTTGTGCAACCATCAACCCTATCCATCTCCAGACCTTTTTTTTTTTTTTTTTTTTTTTTTTGAGACGGAGTCTCACTGTGTCATCGAGGCTGGAGTGCATAGGCGTGATCTCAGCTCACTGCAGCCTCCGCCTCCTGGACCTAAGTGGTTCTCCCACCTCAGCCTCCCGAGTAGCTGGGACTACAGACGTGTGCCACCACACACTGCTAATTTTTATAGTTTTAGTAGAGATGGAATTTCACCGTATTGGCCAGCCTGGTCTCAAACTCTTCACCTCAAATGATCTGCCTGCCTTGGCCTCCCAAAGTGCTGGGATTACAGGCATGAGCCACCGTGCCTGGCCTCCAGATCCTTTTCGTCTTCCCAAACGGAAACTCTGTCCCCATTAAACAGAACTCCCCATTGCCTTCTCTCCCTAGTCCCTAGCAACCACAGTTCTACTTTCTTCCTCTATGAATTTGATGACTTTGGACACCTCCTGTAAGTAGAATCATACAGTATTTGGCTTTTTGTATCTGGTTTATTTCCTTTAGCATAATGTCCTCAGAGTTCATCCGTGTTCCAGCATGGGTCAGAATTCCATTGCTATTTGTGGCTATTTACTGTTGTTATATGTGTAGACCAGATTTTATCCATTTGTCCCCCAGTGGATGCAAGGGTTGTTGCCACCTCGTGGCTGTTGTGAATAATGCTGCTGTGACTGTGGCTGTCCACGCACCTGTTCATTCCCCGCTTTCACTTCTGGGTATAGACCTAGGCGTGGAGTTGCGTGCTGACTTGCATTCGCAGAGAATGCGACTGGAACCTTGGCTCCGTGACTCTACTCAGGATCTTCTGATGGAGACTCCTTGGTCATGTGGTGTCAAGCCTGGGCCGTTTAGCATGTGACTCTCTTGACATACCTCTGTGCCGTTGTCCTGCCTTCTCCATAGGGGGCCACATAGCCCATCCCCACCTAACCAGGGACAAAGGCAGAAAAACCCAAGCTCCACGGTCACTACTGCCTCGCCGTGTTGTCAGCTTCCTGCCGTGGCAGTGCTGGCTCTGAGGAGACCCCTCGGTCCCTTCCTCAATCTCTTGTCCCTCGGGCTGAGTCCTGCAGCAACCTCACTTCTCACTCCATTTCCTCCAAGCAAGGAAATGCTTTTCTCTTATAGACTCCCAAGGGTCCGATTGAGCAGGGTGTCCCCTCTGCGTTGGCCGTGGTCATTTCTGATCACAAGGATTCCGTAGAGGAAGGAGCACCTGCGGATGGAGAGTGGCGCGAGGGGCAGCCCAGGAGGAGAGGGGCCTGATCGCGGTTCCCAGCCCGAGCCCTTGTCTGTGATCACTGCTGCCAAAGGGCTTTTCACCTTCTGGAAAATGGACTTAGTAAATCCAACAAACTCAGGAACATTGGGGTGTCATCAGCGTTAGGGACTCAAGTGGCCAACAGGGAAACTGACTGACTGACTGACTGACTGAATGAATGAATGAATGAATGAATGAAGTATCTGGTATAAAACCACCCGAGGTGTTTGAACCTTGGTCTTTCCCCAGTGATTTTTCTCATACTCTAACATAGTTCTTGTTCTACCTCCTGGAGGGTGGTGAGGGGGAACACGTACCTCCTCATTCAGGGTCTTGGCCCACCTGAGAACTCTGTGAGGTGCAGCCACCTGTCTCCCCCTGGCTTAGAGATGAGTGAGGAGGGATGGGCCATGGGCTCAGGGGCCGTCTCTGGAATTGTTATGATTTGAGTTTCCTGGACAAAAGCCATTGGCCATGGCCGGTGTCACTGGGAATGTCTGACTCCATGTATCCTCTGTGATAAACCTGTGGTGGGTCTTTATATGTTTATAGTTAATGATGATTGTTCTGGCAGGTTCTAGAAGGTTTGGCTTCTGGGATGTAGTGTTTTGAGGGGAGAATCCTACGGATGAATAATTTGTGGATTTGGGCAGAAGATCCTGCTTCTGATCTTTTTCATCTGGGATATTTTGTGGAAGGACTATGTTCTGCCCCTTGGGTTTGTATAATTTAAAACAGACCTTGAAGCTATAGACAAGCTTGTCTCATGAGCATTCATGGGCCAGTGGGAACGCTGTCCTGAAGTTAATTGCACTGAGTGGAAGTGAATTCCTCTCGCTGGAAAGGATTTTTAAACATGCATTTACCTTCCCTTGGATTGTGACAGAGTGTGCATTGCTCTAAGGAGGCCAAAGAGAGGAGGAGGAAGGGTGTTCCCTCTGTTCAGGAATCTCTTTGACAGTGACTAAAGTAGGGGTTCCCAACCCCTAGGCCGCAGACCAATACCGGTAGGGTATGTGGCCTGTTAGGAACTTTGCGGCACAGCAAGAGGTGAGCAGCAGGCAAGCAAGCATAGCTTCACTGTACTTAACAGCCACTCCCTGTTGTTCCCGTTACCGCCTGAGCTCCGCCTCCTGTCAGATCAGCAGCGGCATTGGATTCTCATAGGAGCACAAACCCTGTTGTGAACTGTGCACACGAGGGATCCAGGTTCCACGCTCCTTATGAGAATCTAATGCCTGATGATCTGTCACTGTCTCCCATCACCCCCAGATGGGACCGTCTAGTTGCAGGAAAACAAGCTCAGACTCCCACGGATTCTGCGTTATGGCGAGTTGTAGAATTATTTCATTATACATTAGTGTGTAATAATAATAGAAATAAAGTGGCTGGGCATGGTGGTTCACACCTATAATCCCAGCACTTTGGGAGTTCGAGGCGAGTGAATCACTTGAGGTCGGGACTTCGAGAGCATCCTGGGCAACATGGTGAAACCCCATCTCTACTAAAAATACAAAAATTAGCCAGGAGTGGTAGTGGACACCTGTAATCCCAGCTCCTTAGGAAGCTGAAGCAGGAGAATCGCTTGAACCTGGGAGGCAGAAGTTGCAGTGAGCCAAGATTGTGCCACTGCACTCCAGCCTGGGCAATAGAGCCAGACTCCGTCTCAAAAAAATGAAATAAAGTGCACAAGAAATGTAATGCACTTGAGTCATCCCAAAACCACCCTCCTCGCCCAGGTCCATGGAAAAATTGGTTTCCATGAAGCTGGTCCCTGATGCCAAAAAGGTTGGGGACCATTGGACTGAAGAAGGTAATGCCTGAAGCCCTGGCATTACCATAACACTGGGGCTTCCAGTGGTTTCTCTGGACACAGGAACGTTGGTTTCTTGAAGCAGGAGTTGAAAGTCTCAGGACAGAGAACGACTCGGTGGGCTCTGGTACCTCCCTGTGCACAGAGCTGGGACCTGGAGGATCTGGGGATGACGGAGGAGCCTGTTCCCTGCCGGGGTTATTAGTGGAGTTCTGCATGCAGGGCTTGCTTGCCGTCAGTAAAGGAGGTGGTCCTGGTGCTGGCTCTGGGGCTCCCTGATCACAAGGGGCTCCTCCAGAGAAATGGGCTCTCCAGCCCCAGATGCCGTTGCAGAGTGAAATGTGTATTTTCAGGCAGGACAGTCTTCCCCACTCCATGGCCCTTGTTTGTTAGTTTCTTTGGTTTAAAAAGGATTCAAGCTGCTTGGTGAGCACTTGTACCCTCGGACCAAGTAATGACCCTGTGTCTGGACCACCTACAACACTGCTCACACCGTATCATATCCTTACCCAGCTGGGAGAAGGAGTCCAGTGTTTGCAGAACACTCTGAAATTTCCTCTAGATGAAAAAGCCTGTGAGGACCTGGGGGTTTTAGTGTGACTTTTTGGTCTGCGTGGAGGTGGGGAGAGCTGACACCAGCAGAAGGATCCAGTCCTTTTCTGTAGAAGAAACGTCTTGTGGGCTCCCAAGTGACACGCAGGTGGCACCGGGAGGTGGCCTCACCATGTTGACCTCCACATCCACATGTCCCTTTGCAGGAAAGCATGCCTGCCCGTGTACTTCTTTTTTTAAAAAATTATTATTATTATTATTATTATTTTAGACAGAGCCTTGCTCTGTCGCCCAGGCTGGAGTGCAGTGGCACGGTCTCGGCTCACTGCAACCTCTGCCTCCCGAGTTCAAGCGATTCTCCTGCCTCAGCCTCCCAGGTAGCTGGGATGACAGGTGTGTGCCACCCCGCCTGGCTAATTTTTTATATTGTTAGTAGAGACGGAGTGTCACCATGTTGGCCAAACTCGTCTTGAACTCCTGACCTCAGGTGATCCGCCTGCCTCAGCCTCCCAAAGTGCTGGGATTACAGGCGTGAGCCACCGCGCCTGGCCGCCCCTGTGTATTTGTTTGCACAAAGATGTTTGGCAAGGAGCCATGGTGGATAAAAGTAACAGTAATGCTTACAATTAAGCCGTCGTTATTGTTTACTCAAACTTTGGTGGTAGGGTGGATAGAGCTATTGCAAAACCAGACTCCTGCATCTAAGTGTTCTTTTTTCCCTCTTTGTTCACAGCGGGGCCTTTTCGGAAGTGGTTTTAGCTGAAGAGAAGGCAACTGGCAAGCTCTTTGCGGTGAAGTGTATCCCTAAGAAGGCGCTGAAGGGCAAGGAAAGCAGCATAGAGAATGAGATAGCTGTCCTGAGAAAGTAAGTGCTGGAGGGCAGCCCTCCTCCCCTCCTCCCCTCCCCAACACCTCCCCTCCTCCCCTCCTCCCCTCCTCCCTTCCCCACCTCCTGGCCCCCTGTGTCCTGCAGGATGCCTGCCCCGGAGGCAGACTTTCCTCGGGGGCAGAGGGGCCCCCAGAGGACTCTGCAAATGATAACCAACTTTCAAAGCACTTTTCCCATAGATCTCTCGTGTCTTATAACATTCACGGCCATGGCTGGAAGTAGTTCTCAATTCCAAAGAGCACAGCTATCAGGCAGACTTGCTTGTGAACCGAGACCCTGCCACTCACGATATCCGAGTGACCGTGGGCCGGCTACGGGGCCCTGAGTCTCCTCTGTAAAATGGAGTTACTGGCATCTCCTTGGCAGGGTGTTGTAGGGATTTGGTAAGATGCTCCTTACGACATTTTTGTGAAGGGCTCACTGCAGCACTCACCATGTAGTAAGTGCTCAGTAAAGGTCTGTGCTGTTGCCACCGCTATGAGTACTGTTGCTGTTGTTGTTGTTACTGTTTTATTTATGATAAGGTGATGAAGCTCATAAAATACAGTCATGCGTCCAAAGCCTTGCAGCTCCAGGGTGGCAGAGCCTGGAATACCAACCCGGCCGGTGCTACTTCCACACGCTCTGATGGTTTCTCCCATTCTCTGCCGCAGACGTGGCACCTGGCACCCAGCAGGCTGCATGGAGTCACTGTTTCAGTGCTTACCTCTTCATTGAGTTTTATTTTGAGTTTTGTGTGTAATAGAAATAAAATAGATTTTTCTTTCTTTATTTCCTTTCTTTCCCTCCCTCCCTCCCTCCTTCTTTCCTTTCCTTTCTTACCTTTCCTTTTCTTTTCCTTTTCTTTCTTCCTTTCCTTTCCTTCCTTTCTTTCCTTCCTCCCTTCCCTCCCTTCCCTCCCTTCCCTCCCTCCCTCCCTCACTCTCTCCCTCCCTTCCTTCCTTCCTCCTCCCTCCCTTCCCTCCTTCCCTCCCTCCCTCCCTCCCTCCCTCCTTCCATACTTGTTGACAGAGTCTCGCTCTGTTGCCCAGGATGGAGTACAATGGCGCAATCTTAGCTCACTGCAACTTCTACCTCCTGGGTTCAAGTGATTCTCCCACCTCAGCCTCCCAAGTAGCTGGGATTACAGGCATCTGCCATCATGCCCAGCTAATTTTTGTATTTTTGTAGAGACGAGGTTTCACCATGTTGGCCAGGCTGGTCTTGAACTCCTGACCTCAGGTGATCTGCCCGCCTCGGCCTCCCAAAGTGCTGAGATAACAGGCGTGAGCCACTGTGCCTGGCCAAGATTTTCATTTATTTCTATTAAACATGGGGAGCGAAAATATAAGAAAGTCCCCTCTTATATAATGGCACACATAGAACCATTCATTTTTTCTTGTTTTCTCCAGGCAGGATCTTGCTCTGTTGCCCCGTCTGGAGTGCAGTGGTATAATCTTGGCTCACTGCAACCTCAACTCCTGGGCTCAAGTGATTTTCCCACCTCTGGCTCCTAGCTGGGACTGTAGGCACATGCTATCATGCCTGGCTAATTGAAAGACATTTTTTGTTTGTTTGTTTTAGAGATGGAGGGCTCACTGTGTTGCTCAGGCTGGTCTTGAACTCCTGGCCTCAAGCGGTCCTCCCACCGCAGCCTCCCAGATTGCTGGGATTACAGGCATCAGCCATGGCGCCTGGCTCCCAGAACCATTCTGATGTGTCTGGATCCACCCCAGCGATGTTCTTTCATGGGTGTGGTGTCCACACCGTTCCTCACACTGTCATGATTAAGCCGTTGCCCTGTAATCTCAAAAGGTTTGGGGGAATAAGCCCTTATGTAGTATCTGATTTTGCATGTTTGGAGTGTGTCTGAGCAGTGTGCTACGGAAATTTTTAAGAGTTGCTATGAATAAAAGATGTTCGAAATATCCTTAAAATTTTTGGGGTTTGGAATCACCACATAGCAAGAATCTCTGTACCGATAAGCAAAGCAGAATGAGAACAAGTCTTCTAGGGCCTCAACGCAAAATATCACGCTCCTCACATTCTTTCTGAATAAACATCTTGCCCACTCCTCTCTTACTGGGACCAGCAGTACTCATCGAACGATGTTAGGCCATCATTCATATAAACCCAGCACCACTGAGAGGGCCAGCACAGTCTGTCCTCTTCTGACCTTTGTGTAACTCACAGAAGGAGCTACAGCATATTTGGTAAGTGTTTGAGAAGAAATAGGTCTCCATAACTTTGTAGCGTAAGAGTTTTGCTTATTTGTTTGGTAGTTTGGTTGTTTCTAGGTTCTCTGAATTGTCTATTAGGAACCCAGTGAGCTTCAAATTGTCCTGAGGAGGACTGCAGGAAATGATTGTATGGAAGAGAATCTGGGAAAACAAATTAAGTACATTAGCATCTAGGAGAAAATGTAGATATTAATGAGACATGTATTTAAATTGCTTATTTTCCAGTATGAAATCAGTACTTGGAGAAGAAGTTACTTGGTGGTGACATTAAGTTGCAGACACATTACAGATACTTGACATTGTAGATGGAATTCTGGATGGGCCCAGAGTCTTCCAAGGGTTTTACGTTGGACACAAGGGCTATCTGCTGATGGGTCAATGGTGGTATATTTTTGTGTGACTCCCTTAGGGGCTTAGAAGTACAGAAGCGGAGGAAGTCCATTTCATTTTTTAGCGTTATTTTTCATTCGCATGAGTAGAGGCCATGGATGTAGGCTTTATAAGCCAGTCCTGTTGATGCCATGGATGGTCTACTTTAATTGTCTTCACCCCATGCCTCACTCAAATGCTCACTTCTAGGGAGAGGGCATTTAAAAACCAAGGAGGACCAGAGGGCTGGAATAACTTGTTTTGATAATTTCTCAGTATACACTGCTAGAGTGCCTGGTAGCATGACCCCTCTTTCAGGAGTCAAGAACAAAGAAGTGATTTCTCCAGGGATAAGAAGGTGATCTATAAAATCTCCCATATTGACTTTTATTTCATTTTTTTATTATTATTATTTTTTGGTCCTCTGCAAATGATTTACATGTGGAATAAGAGGCAGTTTCACATCATGAGCAGCTGAAAGCAAAGTCATGAACTGGAAATAAAATAGTTTGAAACTAGAATGTTGTCATGGAGATATTCATTCATTTAACAAATATTTGTTAAATTCTCACTGTGCAGCAGGCAGCACTGCTGGGCGCTGAGTTTAAAAGATAAGGTGCTCTCCTTGCCCTCTGGGAGCTCATAGTTTTGTCACTAAGTACGTGCAGTGGCATTGCAGATGCTGCATAGGAGTGTGGCCAGGGCCTGGAGGGTAGGGGTGCCCTCTTCTTCCTTTGGGGTGGGATGGGAGGAGAGGTTTCACGGAGGAGATGGGTCCAGACAATGAGCATGGTTTGTGGGGTCAGAAATACAAAGGAAACATTCCATCCAGAAGTGGCAGCCCAGACAGAGGTCAGGAGATAGGAGACAGAAAGGCTGGTGTGCTGGGGAACTCTCCAGGGCAAAGGGTTCAGGGGGAGGCCTGGAGACACCTAAGGTTGGAGAGGTGGGATTGTGGAGGGCCTCGTGTACCCACTTTGAACTTCATCCTCTAGACACTGGAGAACCATTGGAGGGTTTTAATGAAGGGAGCAACATGATCAAGATTAATTTTTGAAGATCATTGTGGTAGAACTGAGAAAAATGGATTAGAGGGGCCAGGACTCAATGTATGTAGGGAGAATAGTTAGGAGGCCGTTGGAAGAATCTGGTGGAGAAATGAAGAAGCAACAAATTAACACAGAAGCTATGGAGCTGGGATGGAAGAGATAGGTATGAGGGTGTGAACACAGTGGAATCTCTAGGACATAGTGATTTGGAAGGAATGGGGAGAGCAGGGAGGGAGAGAGAAGATTCCAGGAGGGCTGCTGAGCTTCTGACTTGGATGCCTGGGTGTATGATGACCCCATTCACTGAGATCAGAAATACCAGAGCAGGAGGGCAGGTGAAGATTCCTGATCTAGACATGCTGAATTTGGGGATTGTGGGGATGTCTCTGGTGGAGATATCCAGTTGACTGTCCAGGTCTGGAACTCAGCTGTGATCTGGACTTGCTGAATGGTAAGGTTTTTCTGACACAGCATGTAAGAAAAAAACCTTTTGATGATTTTCATGACTAAGTCATTATAGATGGGATCCCAAAGAGACTGCCTTAAATTCCACCATCTTTATTTCCACACTATTTTTGCTTATTTCCTGGCCATTAGTTTATTTCCGTACTCTTTGTGTTTGTTTCCTGGCCATTTGTTTATTTCCACACTATTTTCCATGGAAGTAGGCCCGTTTGAATCCCAGCTGCTGGACCAACAGGGAACTGCTAAGCAGGCCCATTGGAGAGACTGCCTGCCCCACTTCATGCTGAGTTTATTGTAGGCTGAGAAATTTATTTATTTCATCGGACTAAAGTAATATAGCTAACATGTCCCTAAGGATGTCTTGGTACTTGCTCTGTAAATGAAGCTTGGAGGGAAAAATTCTGATAAACATGGAGGTAGGCTGTTGCTATGCAGCTATGAGGACTGGCAGCCTCGCTCTGGCATCAGCAGGCTGTATCTAGAGAATTCAGCACAAGCTTCTCCAGACAGAACAGTTAGCTGTGATCCCACAACAGAGTATTTTATGCAGTATGGAGCAGAACATCACGGATGTTATTCTCCTTGGGTTGGATTATAGAGTTTATTTCTGTGGTGTTATTTATTTTGAGGGCAGGCACTGCTCAAATCTAATTTCAAAACTTGATGGGCATGGTGGCTTATGCCTATAATCCCAGCACTTTGGGATGCCGTGATGGTATCACTTGAGGTCAGGAGTTTGAGACCAGCCTGGCCAACGTGGTGAATCCCTGTCTCTGTTCAAAATACAAAAATTAGCTGGGCGTGGTGGTGTGCCCCTGTAATCCCAGCTACTTGGGAGTCTGAGGCTGGAGAATCGCTTGAACCTGGGAGACTGAGGTTTCAGTGAGCCGAGATTGCGCCATTGCACTCCAGCCTGGGCAACAAGAGCAAAACTCCGTCTCAAATAATAATAATAATAATAATAATAATAATAATAATTTCAAGGCAGCACTTAAAGTACTTTTGCGGGAGTAGAAAGGCAAATATATCAACAGTCTGCATTTAAATGAGTGATGAAGAGAGAGGGGCATGCATAGATTGGAAAGTAGGGGCTGAGAGAAGCAAAGCAGCTGTGTCTAGAGCAGCCCATTTACTAATAGTTGGGAAAACTCAGGCTCAGTTTGGTGGAAGGGATACTGTCTCAATGAAACATGGCACCAGAATTCAACACGCTGTTCTGATGGCTTCTTTGTAGACTGAAGAGATTGTCTTGCCTTGGGGGAGTGACCCTGGCAGGAACTGATTTGAATTGGCTTGTTTTCATCTATCTGGGTACACTGGGGAGTCTCAGATAATGGTCTCTGCCTCTTTCTCTCCCAGTCAGTGTTTCTGAGCCCTGGCTGCACTTTAAAATCACCTAGGAAGCTCTTAAGATCATACTGATGGGCCGGGCACAGTGAGTGGCTCGTGCTTGTAATTGCAGCATTTTAGGAGGCTGAGGCAGGAGGATTGTCTGAGGACAGGAGTTCGAGACCAGCCTGGGCAACATAGTGAGACTCTGTCTCTACAAAAAAAATTTAAAAACTAGTCCGATGTGGTGGTTGCCAGTAGTCCTGGCTACTCTGGAGGCTGAGGTGGGAGGATTGCTTGAGCCCGGAAGTTTGAGGCTGTACTCCAGTTTGGGTGACAGACTGAGACACCATCTCTTTAAAAAAAAAGAAAAAAAAAAGAAAAAAATTATACTGATGCCCAGGCCCCATCCAAGACCAACTGAGTCAGAAGTGGAGGTAATGGCAGGTGCTGGAAAATTGAAAAAGCATCTCGGGCAAACCCCACCCACCGATCCCAACACATAATCAGTGCGATGTCAGAGCCACCCCTCTCCATCCCTTGCTGCCTGGTTTCACCTGCTTGGGTGGGGCTGCTCTGTGTGATGTCCAGGAGCGTGGGCGGATATGTCCAGATGTGTCCACAGGCAGAAACACATGCCAGGCAATGTTTCCTTCAGGGGAGAACCTTCCTTGAGAGGAGCAAACTCAGATGTGCTCCCTTGGAAGAGCCTAGTTTTGTTATGAGATTGGTGAATTGACTTGAGTCCATCATCCCATCGTTGAGGAGCAGACACCAGCCACTGACTGGGCTCAGGAGCAAGAACCTCACTTTTCAAAGGTGGCTGAAGAAGTATGGGCAGTAGTGGCAGTGTCAGGCCTTGAGAGGCTGGGGTAGGGTGTGGTCGAGTCAGCACACTGCAGTGCCAAGCCCATCAGAAGAGGGTCAGGACTGCTAAAGGCGGCAGATGCCAAAGCCCAGGATGCTGGGCTGGAATCCCTGAAATCCCTCGGGTGAAGGTCAGGATGGATGGCGGGATGTGTGGCAGGAGAGTGAGTTGGCACCTCTGTTGTGGGAAGGGCAGAGCCTCCTCCTCCAGTTACCTTAAGGCAGACACCTTCCTCTCAGTGTGGACCAGAGGGAGGGCAGCTTCTGCAACCAAGGAAACAACTGCTTTGGGATTAAGGAACAGCCTCCAGAGAAAGGCTTTGACATTGATGAACTCTGGAAATCTAGCCTGCCCCTGCTCCTGCGGCTTTGTTCTGAAGGAAGGCTGGCCCTGTTTACTTGTTTAAATCACTGCCAAGTGCCAGTCTGTGTGTGTTAGAGAAACTGACACTTGAATAGAAATTCATTGATTGGGGGCCAGGCGTGGTGCATCACGCCTGTAATCCCAGCACTTTGGGAGGCCAAGGCGGGCGGATCACTTGAGGTCAGGAGTTCAAGACCAGCCTGGCCAAAGTGGTGAAACCCTGTCTCTACTAAAAATACAAAAATTAGCCGGGCATGGTGGTGGGCACCTGTAATCCCAGCTACTCGGGAGGCGGACAGGAGAATCGCTTGAATGCAGGAGTCGGAAGTTGCAGTGAGCCAAGATCGCACCACTGCACTCCAGCCTGTGTGACAAGAGGGAAACTCCATCTCAAAAAAAAAGAAAAGAAATTCATTGATTGGGGCTGAAGATAACCACTTTTCCAATGACTGAAAATGGCTCAGCTGGTAAAGCTAGTACTTGAATTTCTCAGGCACCAATACAGCTTTTTAAGGATCAATCTGATCTGCTTAGAAGGCGATGTTCTAAAAGACAGAGAGCTCCTCTCTGGAAAGCTCGCATTGGAATGGAGGACACAAGCAGGAAATGTGAAAAGTGATGGTTGAAAGCCTTACTTATGACACATAGAGGGACAGGTGTGTATCTTACGATTCTAGACTCTTGGATACCTTGGGAAACCGTATTGAAAGTGACCTTGATTTCTTCTTCTTTTTTTTTTCTTTTGAGTCGGAGTCTCGCTCTGTCGCCCAGGCTGGAGTAGAGTGGCGCGATCTTGGCTCACTGTAAGCTCCGCCTCCCGGGTTCACGCCATTCTCCTGCCTCAGCCTCCGGAGTAGCTGAGACTGCAGGTTTCCACCACCACGTCCAGCTAATTGTTTTGTATTTTGTTAGTATAGAGACAGGGTTTCACCGTGTTAGCCAGGATGGTCTTGAGCTCCTGATCTTGTGATCCGCCTTCTTCGGCCTCCCAAAGTGCTGGGATTACAGGCGTAAGGCACCACGCCAGGCCGTTACCTTGATTTCAAATAAAACCAGGCAATCCCCATAAAACAGGCTTTGAGGGATGCAGTAAGTTATTTAGTGATGGTGGTGGTGGTGGTGTTGTGTGTGGTTAAAGCCAAAATCTCGCCAAGCTTTGGGCATGCATATGTGAGCCTGTCTGCTGAATGAGCTAAGGCCTTCTGGACTCTTAAACAACGCACCCCGGACCTGTGGAAACCAGGCTCTGTGAAAGCCATTAATGATTGAGAAGAGTTGACATTGACAGGTCTTCCATAATGATGGCTCTTCCTTAGCAGTTCAGAATCCTGCCTTATTTAGTGTACTCCCTCCCTTTTGCTCCATACCTGTGCTTTCTTATCCTGGGAGCCATGCTCAGCTTCCTCCTAAGTCCGGAGGCTTCCCCTGCCTGGCTGGCAGTAAACTCACCTTTGTTTCTGACCACCATTTGGTGATCGTTGTTTATTTCATCGTAACTGTGCATGTCTGTAAGAGGAAATAGAAGTGGTCTAATGCTAGTGCAACTTTCTAGACAAGAGATAATATATTTGGTCCTTCCAGTGACTTTCTCATGGTGTTTTGTCTGTTGCAAAAATCAAGGACATTTTACATTTGATGTGAGATCCAGGATCAATGCATTTCTGTTAATTTCTTAGACATTAGTTATAGTACTCCCTGAATTGAAGGAAAATACAACTGGCCATATTCCATACTACAAAACAAGGAATTGAACCTATTTTGAGTAGGCATGTTGTTGTCTCTCCAGGGTCCACGTATCTCTGGGGCCTCTTCCTGCCTAGGGTTTCTACTTCCCAAATAGTGCACTAAGTGTGGTTCTTATGGAAGTTAGTGTCTTATTCCATTTTCTGTTGCTATAACATAATACTTTGATACTAGCTAATTTACAAAGGAAACAGAGTTCTTTAGCTCACAGTTCTGCAGGCTGAGAAGTCCAAGATCGGGTGGCTGCCTCTGGTGGGGATTTTGTGCTGCTTTATGGCATATGGCAGAAAAGCAGGAGGGCAAGTGAGCGTGTGGCAAGAGAGGGGAGGTGACGAGAACACCCCGCCTTGTAACAACCTGCTCCTGTTAGCACTAACCTAGTCCCATGAGAGCTGCATTCACTCCTTCATGATGGCAGATGCCTCATGACCGAAACAATTCCCAGCATTGCTGGATTGAGGATTTATGTTTCCAACACATGAAGTGTCGGAGGACACGCTCAAAGCATGGCAGTTTCCCTTTCTTTAGTTCCTTCTCCCACAGCACTGTGCAAATGAGTATTTCAATGCGTGTCTGATGATCACCCTCACTACCTTAATACCAAAAAGTCCCCTGCTTGATAGCATCCAAACTCTTTTGCAAACGAGCCCCCCACTTTGTGATCTACCTCTTTAGTTTTCATCTTCCCACCCTTCACCCCATGTTTCAGTTGAGTTGTCCTGAAAAGAGCAGATAATTGCCTCTTCCTACCGCCCCCCGCCCTGCATCCTTCCTGCTGCAGTTTGACACACACCTCCTTTGGGACACCTCCCTTGATTTCCTGTCTGGACGGGTCCTTCCCTCTGAGATTCCACAGCACCAAGGTTTGCTTCTATCGCTCCTGACTGTGCCGTGGGATCTCTGCTGCTCCAGACTGTGGACTTCCTGAATCTAGCCCTGAACTAAAGGCAACAGGGTGGGAATGGAGGCAAGGATTAGGGGAACTCAGGTAAAATTAAGGAGGTTAGAAACCCTGGAACTGGGTGCTGATTAGGCAAAGAAGGTTTGGTGGAAGAGAGGAATCTATGCTGACTTCCAGTTCCCTCTGGCTTTGGTGACTGTATTAGTCCTCCAAAGAAACAGAAGCAATAGGATATATAGAGATACATAGAAAGATTTATTGTGAGGGATTGACTCATGTCATTCTGGAGGCTGAGAAGTTCCACAGTCTGCCATCTGCAAACTGGAGACCCAGGAAAGCAATGATTTGGTCCAAGACCAAAGACCTGGGAACCAGGGGAGCTGACCTCCAAGGGCAGGAGATGGATGTTCTGCCTCCAGGAGAGAGAAAAACCAGGTGTAGTGGCATGCGCCTGTAGCCGCAGCTACCTGGGAGGCTGAGGTGGGAGGATCACTTGAGTCCAGGAATCGAGGCTTCAGTGAGCCGTGATCATACCACTGCACTCCAGTCTGGGCAACAGAGTAAGACTGTCTCTGAAAAAAAAGAAAAAAAAAAAAAAAAGAAGAACAAATTGATTCTTCCTCTGCCTTTTTGTTCTATTCTGGCTCTCGGTGGATTTGAACATACCCACTTACACGGGTGAGGATAATCTTTTTACTCAGTCGGCTGATTCAGATGCTAATCTCTTCCAGAAATTCCCTCACAGACACACCAGAAATACTCTTTTATTACTGTCTGGATGTCCTTTAGGCCAGTCAAGTTGAGACATAAAATTATCTGTTACATTGACCAAGCGGATGACAGGTTCCTCAATCAATATGGGGCATTCCAGAAGAGGCGAAAGGTTTGAGAGAGAGAGAGAATTCTTTTATGGCAACAGAGTGTACTTAAATCTGGTCTGACCTCTCTTGCCACCTTGTGTACTATGTATATTACTCTGTAGATATTTAGAGTGGTTGAAAAAACAATGTGTTTTATCACACTTTTAAAACCAGTGTTGCATCTTTGCATGTTTATTTCCTTGTGCCATCTCTGTCATCTAATCTGGATATTTACATGGGAGTTCAGCTCATATGTGGACTACCTGGTGGCTTAAATTCCTCGAATAATATATCTTGGCAATTCTTTTCCCTTTCTTCTGTAAACTTATTTAGCTAATGATTTATACAAATTCCACTTAAATGATTTCAAGAGCAGTCTATCTAGGTATCTATCTAGATATATAGATCGATCTATATAGATGTCTCTCTTTCTCTCATAGGCTAATATTTTTTAAAAGTCAGAATAGCTTACCTTGGAGAACCACGCTAATGAAAGATTAAATGCGAGTAGGCCTGAGATAGACTAGGATGGCAGATATAGAAAAAGAAATAGACACCAAAGATTCATTTTTTTTTTTTTCTGTTAAGCTTTAGGTTGTGTCCATTCTGTCTTCTATGTGGTTTTGGCATGATTCATATGGCAAATGAATTATTTTAGTGAAGCTTTATTTATGACTTACTGTGTATTTTAAATTATATGTAATTTGATTAATAAATTTCATTTCACATATGTGAAGTCCAGGGCTATCGTTTGAGTACTTTGAAGAGTTGTTTACTGTTTTAAAGCTATATAATTCTTTTTCTCAAAGCTTAAAATTGAGGTCTGAGGCTCTGATGATTGGTCTGAAGGCAGGTTTGGGGAAAGAAATCTTTTCTAAAGTAATAGTTGGATAGAATTTGGTAAATGGATTAATATCCATTTTTTAGCTATTTGCATTTTTTCTTTTATGAATATTTAAAAAATAGTTTTGACTATATGATATGGGTAAGTAGGAGGTATCACTTGGGATGCAAACACATACAAGGGTATCTTTTAAGAAATACAGTGCTGTAATAGATGTGGTGTTTTTGGTTCTTGTTGAAAGCTGTAGAACTGATAAACTAAGTATACACACATGTAAGTGTACTGTGTGTAGGTGTGTAAATAAATATGCAGATACACACATTGTAAATATCTCTTGGAGGCCAATCACAGTGTCTCATGCCTGTAGTCCCAAAACTTTGGGAGGCTGAGATAGAAGAACCATTTGAGGCAATGAGTTTAAGACCAGGCTGGACAATATAGCAAGACCCTGTCTCTACGAAAAATCCAAGAAAATTAGCCTGGTGTGGTGGCATGTGCCTGTAGTCCCAGCTACTCAGGAGGCTGAGGCAGGAGGATCCCTTGAGTCCAGGAGTTTGAGGATTTAGTGAGCTCTGACTGTGCCACTGCACATCAGCCTGGGTGACAGAGCAAGACCCTGTCTCTGAAAATGAATAAATATATACATACATCTCAGATTTTTTTAATTTTTTTTTTTTTTTTTTTTTTTTTTGAGACGGCGTCTCACCCTGTTGCTCAGGCTGGAGTGCAGTGGTGCCATCTTGGCTCATTGCAACCTCTCGCCTCCCAGGTTCAAGTGATTCTCCTGCCTCAGCCTCCCAAGTAGCTGGGTTTACAGGTGCCTGCCACCAGGCCTGGCTAGTTTTTGTACTTTTAGTAGAGACGGGGTTTCACCATGTTGGCCAGACTGGTTTTGAACTCCTGACCTCCGGTGATCCGCCGTCCTCGGCCTCCCAAAGTGCTGGAATTACAGGCGTGAGCCGCCGCGCCCGGCCACATCTCAGGTTTTATATCTTTGTATTGAAGAACAAAAGATACTTTTGCTTCATTTAGTAAATGTACCTTCAAGGGTTTTAAAAACAGCCTTCTTCCTGTGTCGCTATTTAGAAACTAGTGACTTCTACAAGCATTGTTTTATTTAATCGTCACCATAAACCTATAAAGTGGATATTATGATTGACATCTCACAGATAAAGAACTTGGACTTACTTAAGACATTTTTAGGGGCCACATAACTAGTAATAGGCGGAGAGGAAGTTACCCAGGTCTGTGTGTCTCTTTGCACTATGATTTGACCCATCTGCTGTCTCTGTGTTCTCTTGTGAAGAAAGGGGCCACTTCTCCTTAATATAGACAATAACCCACTCTATGTAGGAGGTGTTCATTAATGGCGAAAGAATAAATCCGTAACTGTGACTTCTCAGCTAATAGGAAGGCAGGATACAGGGTGGTGAAGTCATGAAAATCAGCTCGTCTGAGTTTGCGTCAGACTTCTGCCCTTAGAAGCTACTTGACCTTGGGCAAGTCGTTTGAACTCTGAGCCCCCATTTGCAGGATAATGGGGATGATGATAATATCTGCCTCCAGTAGTCGTTGTAGGGATCAAACAGTCAATGCACATAGTGTGGGCTCTCCAAATGTTTGCTGTGTACATTATTATTATGTGTAAGGGACATCTTGCTAGACAGTGGGAATAGGGGGAAGGTTCCTTCCCAGAAGCCACATCACGCAAGTGTCGCCTCCCTAAGGCTCCCTGTTGAAGCCTAAGGGAGTCGTTCTTGAAATAGGAAACAGAGGCAGCAGCGCTGAGGTGGCCGGCCTTCTTCCAGGGGCGAGGCTGCTGCTGTCATAGACCCAACGCTGCTGCAGAGTTGCCAAGGCTACGTCAGTGTCACCATTTTTCTTGCTGACAAAATCCCTGTGAAAACTCTTGCTTTCCTTGGTTCTCTTACCGTCTGCTTCTCTTAATGTTAGAGTCACCAGAGCATTAGAACTAGAAAAGGAACTTAGACATCTCGGTCCAGTTCTCTTGAGTTTCAGATGAGGAAAGAGGTGCAGAGAGGTAAAGTGATTGCCTGAGGTCATGGAGCTAAGCCAGGCAGACGTGGAGTCGGAAGGATGGTTTCTGGCCTCCAAATTCAGAACTCTTTCCACATAACCATATGTGTACAGCGTCTTCCAGGAGAATGCAGGAAAGTAACTCTTCCTTATCTTGTAGAGGTCCTTGGTATGTTGTACAGGACTGGAGTATCTACTCCAGTAGGTTGGCCAGATTCCACAATGGGATATTGAATCTGGTGTCAGAAATTCCCCTGGTGATTTCAATGAGATGTGCCATTCTTTCCGACTTCCCCTCCCTAGCAGTGGTGCAGTGTTTCTTCGAGCCGCTGGGATTGCAGTCGTATTCTGCTCCAGGCTGTCCCTGGTGCTCGGTATTCACTAGAACGGAGCTCAGAGGCCTGCCTCCAAGCCTGCAATACAGGTTGAACGCTGGAGAGGCTTTGCTCTCATTTCAGGTGTATCTAATGATTCTGGCCCAGTGTGCCAGTGTCTTGTGAATACAGTGCAGATATTACTTCTCAGAAGTGCAGTGGGAAGAAGCCAGTTACAGATTGTGGAAGGATCTAGAAAATATGGAAAATGCTAGTCTGGCATGAGTTCATAATCCAGAAAGACCTTTTTCATCCTCTCCGTTAGCTGCAGGCCTGAGAGCTGTGCTGTTCCTTCTCTGTCCTGTTTGATCCTTTGCTCTCTCTGTAGTTTTCCAAGATGTTCTAGAAACAAAGGGAGGAAGCTTTCCCATGTACCATCATGGACAACAGAGTGAGTTTGGGGGGCATCATCCCGCGGGATGGCATAGAGTAGGGAAGGCAGGGATGGGGCAGCTGATGAGCTGAAAACCATCTAGAGATGTTCATGGTTTGGGGGATAAGCCAACCTGTCCAAGAAGCCGTGGCTTCTTACTCCATGACTCATTTCTCTACATTTGTACGCACATTTTTCTAGGTAGAAAAGTAAACTTGCAGAAAGAAGTTTTTACTCAGGTGTTTGGTGTTCTTTCTAATGAGTTCTCGCTGGGTTTTAGAGCCAAGTGATAATGCAGCTATTTTCTTTAAAACCGTTTGAAGTGTGTATTCACAAATCCGCACCTGATTCTCTGTGACTGTGTGGTTTCTTTTTGTTGATGTTGTGGTTGTTTGTTTAATCCTGGTAGGACCTCTTCCAGGACAAAGCCACTTGATATAGCAACAGGGTGGGCAGCCCTAAAGCATGGCAGAGTGCACATTTCAGAGAGTGCCTTGAATTTCGAGCTTGAATCAGCATGGTCAGTATACCTGGGATTATGTTAAAACTTAGGAGGCAAATCTGTCTGTGGGCCCCATTTTTGACGGGTTCCATGTTCTCTTGGATTCAGAACATGGCACATTGTAGGTGGGGGCCACTTTTACTGAGTTTTCCTTTAAATATGTCTATAGAGTGGTTACAAGTTTGATTTGTTCTGGGACCCACCATAGTTAGGCCTGCCCCCCCTCCCACCTTGCCTGCCTGCCTGCCTGCCTGCCTGCCTGCTTCCTTCCTTCCTTCCTTCCTTCCTTCCTCCTCCCTCCCTCCCTCCCTCCCTCCCTCCCTTCCCTCCCTCCCTCCTCTCCCTTCCTCCCTCCTCTCCTTCCCCCCTTGCCCCCTCCTCCCTCCCTCCTCCCTTCCTTCCTTCCTTCCATCCCCTCCCTCCCTTCCTTCCTTCCTTCTTTCCTTCCCTCTTTCCCTCCCCCCCCCTCCCTCTCTCCCTCCCTCCTTCCTCTTTCCCTCTACTTTTCTTTCATTTTCTCTCTTTCTCTCCTCCTCCTTCGTTCCCTCCCTCCCCTCATCTTTCTTCCTGGTTGTGGAGCAGGGCTAATGCCTAGGCAGTGTGCCCAGATCAGCCTCTTTCTTTTTCAATTTTCTTTCTTTTTTTTTTTAAATTCATCTTTTTTTGTTTTGTTTTGAGTGCTTCTTTTCTTAAAACTTTGGAGAAGATTGTGGGAACAGATCAGCAAGCTCCTTTTGAACCACAAGCAGTGTCTATGAATGAGCTGCTTCTTGAAATAATTTCCTAAGGATGTATGTCCAGTAGTGTGGACTTTCTGAAACAGTCGGCCAAGTAAGTGATACAGTGTTTCCTTACACGGATGTGGGTGCTTTCCCTCCTGTAGGCGATTTGTTTTGGGAATAATCGCCGTTATTATTGTTAAGCCCATTATTATTGTTATTCAGTTAATATAACTTTTTCAAAAAGGTAATATACCTCTTTAAAAGGTGATTTAGAGTGGGACGGTTTTTTCTTCTTTATAAATATCACTGTGTCGAGGAGCGTAATATAAACTTCCAAATGGAAACTGTTCTGAAGAAACTACTTACTCAAGAAATACCCTTGAGGCTGGGCGCGGTGGCTCAAGCCTGTAATCCCAGCACTTTGGGAGGCTGAGACGGGCGGATCACGAGGTCAGGAGATCGAGATCATCCTGGCTAACACGGTGAAACCCTGTCTCTACTAAAAAATACAAAAAACTAGCCGGGCGAGGTGGCGGGCGCCTGTAGTCCCAGCTACCTGGGAGGCTGAGGCAGGAGAATGGTGTAAACCCGGGAGGCGGAGCTTGCAGTGAGCTGAGATCCGGCCACTGCACTCCAGCCTGGGCCGCAGAGCGAGACTCCGTCTCAAAAAAAAAAAAAGAAATATCCTTGAATATTTCCACAGGATTGTTGCTGAGTCGGATGAACAGATGGTCTATGAGGCAATGAAACTTTTCAGGGTGTATGTTTCAGACTCCTGTCATCTCTGTACTCGATCGTTCAATTAGTGTGGACATTTAATTTCCTTTTTTGGTAGCAAACAGCACTCACTTAATTGCATACATTGTAGTTATTTTAAAGAAAACAACAGTCATATCAACATGTCGCTTTAGAATTTTTCATAGAGTCTTTTTTGGAATGGCATCCTGTACATGGATGACAGAAAATCTTGTCATTTTGAACTCTGTGTACTCGGCATACAGGTCCGATTGAAATTCATCTTTTCTACTACTCTTAAAAATTGTGTGGTGAACATACGATAGAATAAAAAATACTTATGAAGATATTACACAGCTTACCTAGGAAAAGGAATATTTCTAAGGGCTTGACACCAGTGTGTCCCATGGCAGTAATGACCTTGTCACCTAAGTGGATGTGGCAGTGACCCTCCCATAGGTTCAAGATTCTACAAGTACTTGAAATAACTCTTTATTAAAAAATTTTATAACTCAGACTTTTAAATAATTTAGTTCTGTCATCTTCGAATTACTCTGAATCCAAGAGCGCTTAAATCTGTGTAAGAAGGTTGCATCACACCTCCAAGGTGATTGATATTTTTGTAGATGCCTTTAATTTTTTTTCCTCCTCTTCATTTACCTCTTTAAGATCCATGAGGGGCTGGGCACGGTGGCTCACACCTTTAATCCCAGCACTTTGGGAGGCCAAGATGGGCGGATCACCTGAGGTCAGGAGTTCGAGACCAGCCTGGCCAACATGGTGAAACGCCATCTCTACTAAAAATACAAAAATTAGCCGGGCGTGGTGGCGGGCGCCTGTAATCCCAGCTACTCAGGAGGCTGAGGCAGGAGAATTGTTTAAACCCAGGAAGCGGAAGTTGCAGTGAGTTGAGATCGCACCATCGCACTCCAGCCTGGGCGACAACAGCACAACTGCATCTCAAAAAAACAAAAACAAACAAACAAAACAAAACAAAGCAAAATCCATGAGGACAGTGACACTTTGGGAGGCTGAGGAGGGCAGATCACTTGAGGCCAGGAGTTCAACACCAGCCTGGCCAACATGCCAAAACTCTGTCTCTACTTAAAAAAAAAAAATTAGCCAGGCATGGTGGAGCACGCCTGTGGTTCCAGCTACTCAGGAGGCTGAGGCAGGAGAATAGCTTGAACCCAGAGCTGGAGGTTGCAGTGAGCCGAGATTGCACCACTCTATTCCAGCCTGGGTGACAAAGCGAGGCTTCATGTCCATTAAAAAAAAAAAAAAAAAAAAAGATCCTTGAGGACAGGAGTGGTCACTGTTGTAGGTCTTGCATCTGGCTGTTTTTCCATTACCTCCTTCCCCAAAATGCAGCTGTTCCCCACTGATGTGGCCTCAGTGTTGGGGTCTAGTTTTTTGGGCCCCTTGCTACTCCGAGTGTGGTCCTTAGACCAGCAGCAGCAGCATCACCTGGGAGCAGATTAGAAATGCTCACAGGCCTCGCTGCAAACCCACTGAATCAGAATATGTGTGGAAGCTGGATCTCCCAGTGATGCATTTGCATATTTACCTGTGAAAGGCACTGGTCTAGGAATCCTTGCTTCAGAAATCCAGGGTAACCTTGCTACCCCTTCTGTTCCCCAGTAGCATCAGTGTTGCCTCCATTGTAACACTGTCCCCATAACAAGTAACGGTCCGTTTACTTGTCTTTCTTTCCTAGCAAACTTAAAGCTCCATGAAGGTCCGGATGCTGCCTGAGCTCCAGATGGGTTTCTAGTGTCTGGCAAAGTCCTTGCTACATTGTGGGTGTTTGGTATCTTTTGGGAGGAGTCAGATTGTACTATTTTCACAAGAGGAAAGATTAAGGAAAACAACAGGTATTCCCTTCTCTCTAAAAAAATAAAAATGCTTTATTTTATAGAATTGCCAAGTACTTTAGATAGTTAACATAAGTACGTGTATCCTAACAAAAAGCTTTTGTGAGTAGTAAATATGTATTTATTTCAAAGATAGAAACCAGCACCCAGAAACAAACAAAAAGCGTTCTGATAGAATACATGAAATCCCAAGCAGAATTGGTGTCAAATTTTCAATTTTGTTGTCACTTCTTCTTATATGGGAAGTGTAAGATTCTTGATGTGGTCTGACTCTGTGTCCCCACCCAAATCTCATCTCGAATTCTAATCCCCACGTGTCAAGGGAGTGACCTGTCGGGAGATGATTGGATCATGGGGGTGGCTCCCCTGTGCTGTTCTCACAATAGGGAGGGAGTTCTCACAAGATCTGATGATGTAAAGGTGGCACTTCCTCCTTAACTCTCACTCTCTCCTGCCACCATGTAAGATGCCTTCTTCCCTTTCACCTTCCAACATGATTATAAGGTTCCTGAGGCCTTTTCAGCCATGTGGAACTGAGTCAATTAAACCCCTTTTGTTTATAAATAACCCAGTCTCAGGTAGGTTTTTTTTTTTTTCCTGGAATGGAGTCGTGCTCTGTCACCCAGGCTGGAGCGCAGTGGTGTGATCTCAGCTCACTGCAGCCTCTGCCTTCTGGGTTCAAGTGATTCTCCTGCCTCAGCCTCCCAAGGAGCTGGGACTGCAGGCGTGCACCACCATGCCCGGATAATTTTTGTATTTTTAGTAGAGACAGGGGTTTGCCATGCTGGCTAGGCTGGTCTCGAACTCCTGACCTCAGGTGATCCACCTGCCTTGGCCTTGCAAAGTGCTGGGATTACAGGTATGAGCTACCATGCCCAGCCTCAAGTAGTATCTTTATAACAGTGTGAGAAGGGACTAATACAACTCTTTTAAAATACAAATCATAGCAGAACAAGATGTGTGAATGGTAACCAGAGACCTACTCCTATTGTTGAAAATGTTCTGGCTGGAATTTGTCTTCACAGCTTCTCCAGAGTTTTAAACATAAGAAGACGCTATTAATGGCTCCAAAGTTGCCATGAGTAAACTACCTTCTGGAAAGAAGCTGGCACTGTTTTGAGCTGAATGAACAGATTTCACTTCTTAAGCCTTATTGATGACTTAGACACACTTTTAAAAATGAGTCAAACCCCATCCACGCCTCAAGGAGCTGAGAATTGATATTGGGGGGTGGGGGTTCCAAGTATACCCAGCAACTGTGCAAGAAAGCAGCCTTAGGACTCTGTAGGAGGGGAGTAGGTGCTTGCAGGGGGTTCAGAAGAGGTACCCATCATAGCCATCTGGCAAATCAGAAGAAGGTGGCATTGGAGGAACTCGAAGACCGAGTGGGCTTTTCCTGGGTGGAGGCAGGAAAAAAGGGCAACAGCTCAGTCGGTGGAACAGCTAGAACAGGTACAGAGATAAAGATGAAAAGTGTTTGAGAAGGTGCGACAGGAAGGATGGAGTGCAGGGAACCGAGGGCAAAGCACGGAGGTGCCTATTCTTGGGCTGGGCATGGTGGTTCACACCTGTGATGATAGTGATGGGGTTCTCAAGAGATCTGATGGTTTAAAGGTGGCACTTCCTCCTTAGCTCTCTCTCTCTTTCTCTCCTGCTACCATGTAAGACGTGCCTTGCTTCCCTTTGTACTTCATCCTGAAATCATCACAACCTAGGGGTTTGCACTTCATTTGCTAGGCCAAGGGGTAACCATTGAAAATATTTTTGCATAGCAAAGGATTGCGGAGGAATGCTGGGAAGATGAGGGATGATTCCTGTGGTGGTGTGTGGGATGAGGATGGACAGTATAGAGACCAGCTGGCCACCTGGCATATGATTGTGAGAGTCCTGGCTGGAGGGGAAGGGCCCTAGGCAAGCCAACTGATCTTTTTTTTAAGGCTTAAGTTTTAGAGATAGCATCTTGCTTTCTCGCCCAGGCTGGAGTGCAGGGGCAAGATCACAGCTCACTGTAGCCTCAAACTCCTGGGCTTAAGTGATCCTCCTGTCTCAGCCTCTGGAATAGTTGGGATGACAGGCATGCCACCATGCATGGCTAATTTTAAAATTTTTTTGTAGAGGCGGGGTCTCAGTGTGTTGCCCAGGCTGATCCTGAACTCTTGGGCTCAAGCCATCTTCCCGCTTTTCTTCCCAAAATGCTGGATTACAGGTGTGAACCACCATGCCCAACCCAAGCAGGTTGACCCTGCTGGATACATTGAGAAGGAAGAATCAGCAGAGCCCTACGAGTCATAGGAGGTCAACAGGAGGGAGGCAAGTGTTTAAAGTCTCATTTAATCTTTTTTTTTGTTTGTTTGTTTTGAAACAGAGTCTTGTTCTGTCGCCTGGGCTGGAGTGCAGTGGTGTAATCTCAGCTTACTGCAACCTCCGCTTCCTACGTTCAAGCGATGCCCATGCCTCAGCCTCCCACGTAGCTGAGATTACAGGCGCAGACCACCATGCCTGGCTAAGTTTTGTATTTTTTAGTAGAGATGGGGTTTCGCTGTGTTGCCCAGGCTGGTCTCGAACTCCTGGCCTCAAGTGATCCACCTGCCTTGGCCTCCTAAAGTGCTGGGATTACAGGTGTGAGCCACTGCACCTGGCTTGGGATTCTTTCTTACCTCCTTTGCTGACGTCTTCCTCCTTGTATTAGTCTGTTCTCACACTGCTATAAAGAACTACCTGAGACTGGGTAACTTATAAGAAAAGAGGTTTAATTGGCTCATGGTTCTGCAGGCTGTACTGGAAGCATAGCGGCTTCTGCTTCTGGGGCCGCCTCAGTATGCTTCCAGTCATGGTGGAAGGAGGAGCACAGCGTCTCACCTGCCCCTCAGGAGCAAGAGGGCGAGTGATGGAGGTGCTGCACACTTCTAACAACCAGATCTCATGAGAACTCACTATCAGGAGACCAGCACCAGTGGCAGGGTGAGAAACCATTCTTGAGAAACTGCCCCCCATGAGCCAGTCACCTCCCGCCAGGCCCCACCTCCAGCACTGGGGACCACAGTCCAACATGAGATTTGGTGGGGACACAGAGCCAAACCATATCACTCCTATTTCTTTCTTCTTTCCTTCTCTTTTCTCTTTCTCTTTTCTTTTCTTTTTTTGAGATGGAGTCTCACTCTGTTGCCCAGGCTGGAGTGTAGTGGCACAATCTTGGCTCACTGCAACCTCTGCTGCCCAGGTTCAAGCGATTCTCCTGCCTCAGTCTCCCGAGTAGCTGGGATTACAGGTGCCTGCCACGGTGCCTGGCTAAATTTTGTATTTTTGGTAGAGATGGGGTTTCACTATCTTGGCCAGGTTGGTCTTGAGCTCCTGACCTTGTGATCCACCCGTCTCGGCCTCCTGAAGTGCTGGGATTACAGGCGTGAGCCACCGCACCCAGCCATCACTCCTGTTTCTTAGCTGGGGACATTTAAAACAATTTGATACCCTGTCTCCTTTGCTTTCCAAATGTCCATCTGTGGAATCCACCTTGATTTGTCTCTCACTTTAATTTGGAGGATGTCCAGGGCAAAATCTCCTGCCTTCATGTCTCTCTAAAGCAGTGATCTCCAAAGTGGGTAGACAAGACGGTCCATTGGGATGCAGAAAAAAAATGTTAACACTTCCACTTATAATTTGATCTTTTAGAATGAGGATGAAGTTAAGAATCATGAGTATTGTTTTGGATTGACAGTTTGTCAGGCAGACAGTCACAAGCCTGTGAGTCATTCCCAGCGGCCCATGAACTCCCCCAGAATTCTTGCTCCTCTGCCTTGAGCTTAAGAAGACAGTGGTGGTTTGCATGTGGCTAGTTAAGTGGATTTGTGGGATATATGCCCTGGTGTTACCTAAACCCACCTTCACAAAATAGAGCAGGAATTTAAGAAGATTCCTGGAAGGAAACCATGGCTTGAAGATAATATTGAAAATGCAAGCGCAAGCACACAACAGGATAATGAAAGAGCTCAGATTTCTACTCCTGGGAGTTCTTTGTCAGTCATGTTACAAGGATAAAACAATTTAGTAACAATACAAATACAAGTGAAATATTCAATTTCATTGATCTCACTTAAAGTACTCTCTTATTCATAACATTTTTCTAGTGAAAGCAAAAATGAATTGCATTGTTCCTAAGTAAAATACAGTTTATTTATGTTGTTTCTTTGATCGAGTTATTTAAAGTTTTAAGGCTGTGTAAGTTTTACATTTACATAAGATATGAGTGCAGTGGTATCTCTGTGATAATTTATAAGTCAATGTATCCATGTTGGGGGTTTTGTACCTGAGTGTTTTGTACTGAAGGGGGCACATAATTAACACAGTTTGGAGACTCTTATTCTAGAGCAGTGGTCCCCAACCCTCCTGGCACCAGGGATTGGCTACATCAATGACAGTTTTTCCACTGACTGGGAGAGGGGGAGGATGATGATATCAGGATGATTCATGTGCATTACATTTATTGTGTACTTTATTTTTATTATTATTACGTTATAATATATAATGAAATAATTCTACTACTACTCGCCATAATGTAGCATCAGTGGGAGCCCTGAGCTTGTTTTCCTGTAACTAGATAGTCCTACTTGGGGGTGATGGGAGATGGTGACAGATCATCAGGCATTAGATTTTCATAAGGAGCACACAACCTAGGTTCCTTGCATACACAGTTCACAATAGGGTTCACGCTCCTATGAGAATCTGTTGCCACCAATGATCTGACAAGAGGTGGGGCTGAGGCAGGAATGCTCACTTGCCTGCCACTCACCTTCCTGGTGTGTGGCCCGGTTCCACGGCCTGGTACCCCTGTTCTAGAGACTCGGCTCTGTATTTCTAGAGCTTTGTAGACAAATCCGTGCTAGCATCTGGCTTGGTCCTGTGCATGTCAGCCAGTGAGCACACCTACATGCCGTCTATCTCAGAATGGAGAGCTGGGGTGTCTGGCAGAAAAGGAACCACATCTCTGTGAGTGACACAGAGCCCCAAAACCCAGCCTGGGGAAAGGGGCTGAGAGAGGCCGTGGAACCAGCTCCAGAACACTTTTACATGCATCTTGGTTTCTTGCACAGACTGGGGATGCCTTTGTTAATATGTGCCAGGCTGGGGCACTTGCAGGAGGTGACGGCCACCTTGACTCTGCATGCTGAAGCCCTCCTGTCACTCACCCGTGTATGCTGTGGTCCCCCGGCCCATAACATAAGCCAGGACAAGCCCAGGGGAGGTCCCTGGACACACTGCCAGAATTCCTGGCTGGTTCTGTATATGCCCGTGCTGGGTTCCCAGCCCAGTTCCAGCTCTAGGCTTGCAGGTCTCTCACTAGGAACCACACCTCCAGCCCTTTGGTGGATCAACATCTGCCACCTCCAGTTCTGAATCTGACCTCTCCCTCTAGGCCTCCAGCCTGGATCTACCCAGTTCTGGATTCAGATCATTAAGAGGCACAAAGCACTGAAACATTGCAGAGCACATTGCCTTTCTTCTTTATTTAAAGAACTAAATTAAACATTTTAAACCACATAATAAGTGTAAAGAGATCCAACAAAGTTCTGTTTCTGCCATTATTACTGTATCATGGCTATTTCAGAATGATCAAATAGGAGATTTTTTTTTTTTTTCCAAAAAGTCTCTCTCTTTTGTTGTCCCTATTTTGCTGCTAAAGCCACCAGTTCTCGATTGGTCCATTCCCTCTTCCTGCTACAGCTTGTCTTAGGGGTTCTATTCATGAGACTTCTGGAGACCTAACTCCTATCCCGGCCAATGCCCTGTAACAGGGAATGATGCTTGGCTGACATCATTAACTCAGCCCCTCAAAGATTATGCCCATTTTCCTCCTTCCCCACCCATGTGGTATCCTCCTTGTTACCTTTGCAAATATCATTACCAGGATCCCAGTTATCTACATAAAAAAATCAGATGGAATCTTCACCTATTCATCCAATCATCCATCCAGTCAACAAATTGGTATTCAATGCTAACAGTAATATTGGCTAACATTTACTAGGCAAGCACAGCTGCCAGCTTTTATATTTGCATTATCTTACATCCTCACAGCAACTCTGCAAGGAAGGTATCGTGATAGTCTACTTTTTATTTATTTATTTTTAGACAGGGTCTTGCACTGTTGCCCAGGCTGGAGTGTAGTGGCACCATCATGTCTCACTACAACCTCGACCTCCTGGGCCCAAGCGATCCTCCCACCTCAGCCTTCCAAGTAGCTGGGACTACAGGCATGCTCCAACTTGCGTGGTGAATTTTTTAAAAAATGCTTTGTAGGACCAGGCGCAGTGGCTCATGGCTGTAATCCCAGCACTTTGGGAGGCTTAAGCAGGCGATCACCTGAGGTCAGGAGTTCGAGACCAGCCTAACCAACATGGAGAAACCCTGTCTCTACTAAAAATACAAAATTAGCTGGATGTGATGGTGCATGCCTGTAATCCCAGCTACTCGGGAGGTTGAGGCAGGAGAATTGCTTGAACCCGGGAGGTAGAGGTTGCTGTGAGCCAAGATCATGCCATGGCACTCCAGCCTGGGCAACAAGAGTGAAACTCCATCTCAAAAAAAAAAAAAAAAACATGTTTTGTAGAGATGAGTCGTAGTCTCCCTATGTTGCCCAGTCTGGTCTTGAACTTCTGGGCTCCAGCAATACTCCTGTCTCAGTTTCCCAAAGTGCTGGGATTACGAGTATGAGCCACTGCACCGAGACTGCACTTTTAACAGATGAGAAGCCTGACCATCGCAGAGGTGACGTAACTGCCACAGGGCCACCCAGGGAGTAAGTGACCTAGTGGAAGTTACCTTACCTCTGGGATGATTTGCACCAGTTCAGTTTGACTTCAGAGACTACAAGCTGAAGCTCTACTCTCTGTTGACTGTTTTCAGGTGCTGTGTGAACACGGTGGGTAGAGACGAATAGCACATGAGCCCTGCGCTGGGGAATGTGCAGTCTGGTGGGTGCCCAGAGGCACGAGCAGAAGACAGCAGCCCTTTGAGCAGTGCCATAGGCTTCCAGGGCCCCGCGGTGGGGGCCGAGCGCGCGGCTCGTCGCCTACTGTGGCCCGCGCCTCCCCTTCCGAGTTGGGGGAGGATCCCGCCGGGCCGGGCCCGACGTCCTAGCGGCTGGGAGGCTGCCCCGAGCGGCGGGTGCGCGCGGCGTTCCGCTGCGAGCCGGCTCACCGCCCCCTCCCGTGCCGAGCCGCGACCGGCGCTGACGACCACCGCGTTTGCGTGGCGCGGGGTTGGGCCACCTGGTCCTTGGGTGAGTGAGCGTCCCCGCCGGGTGGGCGGGGCACACAGAAGTGTGCCCGCCCCAGGG
This sequence comes from Trachypithecus francoisi, assembly GCF_009764315.1. Classification (NCBI taxonomy): domain Eukaryota; kingdom Metazoa; phylum Chordata; class Mammalia; order Primates; family Cercopithecidae; genus Trachypithecus; species Trachypithecus francoisi. The sequence continues at coordinate 4,613,470 of NW_022681474.1, read as the reverse complement.
AAGGGGCTTTCACCGAGAAACTCTTTTAAACGGATCCTCGAAGACAAGAAACAATTGGCTGGGTGGGTGTGGGAGAGTGAGGAGTCCTCGGAAGGAGCCTGAGTGAGGCTGTGGGGGTGGAACGGCATGGTATGAGCAGGGAACGGCATGGTATGAGCAGGGAACAGCATTGTGGCTGATGCAGGATGCGGGGAGCATTCCGCTTCTGGTTCCACTTCCCGGGTCTGCAGTTACAGAGTCCCGCATAGCACACCTCATGTCTTTCCCTTCCTTTCCTTTCCTTCTTCTGAATCCTGTGTTGGGCCCCCAGGCCTTATCTCTGGACAATTACAGCAGCCTTTTCTCTCCACTTCTTCTCATCCATCATGTATTACTCAAGCCAATTTAATTGTGTAACTTTCTTTGATCATCTTGTTCTCTCCATTAAAGAGTGGCTCTCCATTGCCTATGGAATGTGGTCAGATCATTGAGTCCGGTGCTCCAGGCCTTCTGTATTTGGGGGTCAGTCTGTGTTTCCTGCTGGATCTTTCATGACATGTCTTTTCCCACTGGAACAAACAAAAAGAACTTTATCCTCTCTCCATCTACTACCTTTTTTCCCTGCACCCTTTTCTTTCCCTACGTGTCAAAAATCTTGACCCATCTCTCAGGCTCACTCCAGTGTTACCCAAACATGAAGCCTTCCGGACCAGACCAGTCACAGTTGTCTCTTCGTGCTCTTAGATGCCTTCACTGTCATGGGGGACCGAGGGCTGCACCACCCTTGTCATGGTTCACACTCCTTAAAGCGAGAGGTCGGGTCTCTTCTCTAGATCCGTCTCCATGAGTTCCCACCAAGATGGGTTGGAGATTCATGGAGTGGCTCTGAGTTTCAAAAGGGCCTGTAAACCTCCTTGTTGCCCTGGCTCAGGTGGAATTCTTTAGAAAAGTGTCCCCCTGAGCCAGGGTGGAATCTTTTAGAAAAATGTCTGCTCTAAGCTTTTTCCCTTGGCCTCCCCTTGGGCGTTTTTCCTTCAGCAGAAAACCCAGTGATGCCATCTCCTCTGGGGAGGAAAATATTGCTTTGTGGAACCTCTCAGGGTCTTTGGGCACAGCCAGAATTCCCTGGTGAGGGGTTTCCTAAAGGTTTAGTCATTCAGACCTGGCTGTGTGGGCCAGATCTTTCCTGTCTCGAGATAATTCTTAAGGCTATGATTTGCTTGTCAACATCATCTGTAACTAGTTTTACTAACAGATGTTTAGGAATTGGGCATCTAGGCTGTGCCAATGTATTTGGACTAAAATATGCTCCTCCCTCCCTCCCTCCCTCCTTCCCTGCCTTACCTCCCTCCCTCCCTCATTCTCCTTCCTTCCTTCCTTCCTTCCTTCCTTCCTCTCTCTCCCTCCCTCCCTGCCTTCCTTCCTCCCTCCCTCCCTCCCTCCCTCCCTCCGTTCATTCGTTCCTTCCTTCCTTCCTTCCTTCCTTCCTCCCTCCCTCCTTCCTTCCTTCCTTCCCCTCCCTCCCTCCTTCCCTTCCCTTCCCTCCCTCCTTCCCTCCCTCCTTCCCTACCTTACCTCCCTCCCTCATTCCCCTCCCTCCCTCCCTCCCTTCCTTCCTTCCTTCTTCCTTCCTTCCTTCTTTCCTTCCTTCTTTCCTTCCCCTCCCTCCCTTTTCCTCCCTCCCTCCCTCCCTTCCCCTCCCTCCCTCCTTCCCTCCCTCCTTCCCTGCCTTACCTCCCTCCCTCATTCCCCTCCCTTCCTTCCTTCCTTCCTTCCTTCCCTCCTTCCTTCCTCCCTCCTTCCTTCCTTCCTTCCCCTCTCTCCCTCCCTCCCTCCCTGCTTTCCTTCCTTCCCCTCCCTCCCTCCTTCCCTCCCTCCCTCCCTCCCTTCCTTCCTTCCTTCCTCCCTCCCTCCCTCCCTTCCTCCCTTCCTTCTTTCCTTCCTTCCCCTCCCTCCTTCCCTCCCTCCCTTCCTTTCCCTCCCCCTCCCTCCCTCCCTCCCTTCCTTCCTTCCTTCCTTCCTTTCCCTCCCTCCCTCCCTCCCTCCTTCCTTCCTTCCTTTTTTTAAAAATGTAGCTTTAAGGGGAGACTGGAGCCTGCTGTTTCTGGCCCCTGGTCTCCCAGGTGACAGTATTTGGTGTACAAAGCTAGTGACTCTGCAATTGTTGAATTAGCTACAGATTAACTCCTCTGAGAACTTGGTTTCAGATGAGAGTAGAACATGTACTTTCTATGCAGAAATCTTACTATTCAAACAGGACTTATTAACTAGAACAAGCTTCACTTTGTACTTGAAAAATGCAATGTAAATCATAAAAGATTGTACCATTTAAGCCCCACTAGAAAGAGAAAAACAAAAGTCATGGAGAGCCACATCCTATTCATATGAACACCTGCCTAAGAAGAATGTGGGAGTGTGTGGAGAGAGTCCTATGGGGAACCCCAGTAATGGCCAATGGTGGGAAATAAGGTTCTGGGAAATTTGTGTATTGTTTTGAAAAGTATTATTTTACCTGGAGAAATTGAACAACTGACATTAGCTAACATATATTTATTATTGTATTGCATGGCCAGCATTCGTGGGGGCATTGTGCTTTTTCTTCTTTATTTTTTATTTTCATAGGTTTGGGGGAACAGGTGGTATTTGGCTACATGAATAAGTTCTTTAGTGTCGATTTCTGACATCTTTTTTGGTGCACTCATCATCTGAGCAGTGTACACTGTACTCACTGTGCAGTCTTTTATCCCTTACCCATCCCCACCCTTTCCCCCAAGTCCCCAAAGTCCATTGTGTCATTCTTATGCCTTTGCATCCTCATAGCTTAGCTCCCACTTATGAGTGAGAGCATATGATGTTTGGTTTTCCATTCCTGAGTTACTTCACTTAGTGTGATGGTCTCCAGTTCCATCCAGGTTGCTGCAAATGCCATTATTTCATTCCTTTTTATGGTTGAGTAGTATTCCATGGTATACATATACCACAATTTCTTTATCCACTTGTTGATTGATGGGCATTTGGGCTGGTTCCATATTTTTCCAATTGTGAATTGTGCTGCTATAAATATGCATGTGCAAGTGTCTTTTTTTTTTTTTTTTAATAATAACTTCTTTTCCTCTGGGTAGGTATCCAGTAGTGGGATTGCTGGATCAAACAGTAAATCTACTTTTAGTTCTTCAAGGAATCTCCACACTGTTTTCCATAGTGGTTGTACTAGGTTTACATGTCCACCAGTAGTGTAGAAGTGCTCCCTTTTCACCACATCCCCACCAACATCTATTGTTTTTTGATTTTTTGATTATGGCTATTCTTTTTTTTTTTTTTTTTGAGACGGAGTCTCGCTCTGTCGCCCAGGCTGGAGTGCAGTGGCCGGATCTCAGCTCACTGCAAGCTCCGCCTCCCGGGTTCACGCCATTCTCCTGCCTCAGCCTCCCGAGATGATGGCTATTCTTGCAGCAGTGAAGTGGTATCACATTGTGGTTTTGATTTACATTTCCTTGATCTTTAATGATGTGGAGCATCTTTTTCCTATGTTTGTTGGCCATTTGTATACCTTCTTTTGAGAATTGTCTATTCACGTCCTTAGCCCACTTTTTGATGGGATTTTTTTTTTGTTTGTTTTTCTTGCTGATTTGTTTGAGTTCCTTGTAGATTCTGGATGTTAGTCCTTTGTCAGATGTATGGATGGTGAAGATTTTCTCCCCCTCTGAGGGTTGTCTGTTTACTCTGCTGATTATTTCTTTTACGAAGCAGAAGCTTTTTAGTTTAATTAAGTCCCATCTATTTGTCTTTGTTTTTGTTGCATTTGCTTTTGGGTTCTTGGTCATGAAGTCTTTGCATAAACCAACGTCTAGGATGGTTTTTTTGATGTTAATTTCTAGAATTTTTATGGTTTCAGGTCTTAGATGTAAGTTCTTGATCCATCTTGAGTTGCTTTTTGTATAAAGCGAATGATGAGGATCTAGTTTCACTCTTCTCCATGTGGCTAACCAGTTATCCTAGCACATTTGTTCATTTGTTGAATAGGCTGTCCTTTCCCTACTTTATGTTTTTGTTTGCTTTGTCGAATATCAGTGGCTATAAGTGTTTGGCTTTATTTCTGGGTTCTCTATTCTGTTTCATTGGTCTGTGTGCCTATTTTTATACCAGTACCATGCTGTTTTGGTGACTCTAGCCTTATAGTATAGTTTGAAGTCAGGTAAAATGTTACTTCCAGATTTATTCCTTTTTCTTAGTCTTGCTTTGGCTATGTGGACTCTTTTTTGGTGCCATATGAATTTTAGGATTGTTTTTCTAGTTCTGTGAATAATGGTGGTGGTATTTTGATGGGAATTGCATGCTTTTGGCAGTATGATCGTTTTCATAATATTGATTCTACCTATCCATGAGCATGGGGATGTTTCCATTTGTTTGTGTCGTCTACGATTTCTTTCAGCAGCGTTTTGTAGTTTTTCTTGTAGAGGTCTTTTACCTCCTTGGTTAGGTATATTCCCAAATATTTTACTTTTTTGCAGCTATTGTAAAAGGGGTTGAATTCTTGATTTGATTCTCAGCTTGGTCGCTGTTGGTGTATAGCAGAGCTACTGATTTGTGTACATTAATCTCGTATCCTGAAACTTTGCTGAATTCATTGATCAGAAGTATGCTTTTTAATTTTAAGTCCTGGAAGAATTCGAACCATAATCCATCTCTTTTACTTTATAGTGAAGACAGTGAGTCCCAGGGAAATTAAACACCCACTATTGACCACAAAGTCATTGGCTGAGCTGGGATCAGCACATGGTACTCCAGGACACAGAAGTCCTAGATGAAAATTTAAGTTGGATAGAAACAATTTTTTTGCTGGGCACAGTGGTTCACACCTGTAATCCCAGCACTTTGAGAGGCCAAGGCTGGAGGATCACTTGAGCCCAGGAGTTCAAGACCAGCCTAGGCAACATGGCAAGACTCCCATCTGTGAAAGAGCGAGACCTTGTCTCAAAAACAAAACAAAACAAAACAAAAACGAAAAGACCCAACCATTTGTTATCAGGGGAAAATTATCTAGTATTGGAATGAGGAGCTATAGTGTCTTGTCTGGAGAACTTGGAAAAACGTCTGTACAGGGACGGTTGTAGCTCTCTCTAGAGAAGGCAGTGGATGGGCTGATTTCTCAAGCTCTTCTGCTGGGATGGTTCCAGTCATATGAGTTGGGTTTTTCCTTAGTGTGTGATGTAAAAGAAATTGTCCTGGCAAACATATGGTTTGATACTCGTCATTGTTAAAATAGCATATCCCATTTTTAGTCAACTATGTTTTAGGATAAACAGCAAAGATGATGCTTTTTTCCTGATAGGAAAATCCCTTAAATTTGATCAGACGTTGTCAATGAGTGAATAGGGTTGAGCGTCCCTGTGTGTTTCTGCCACACTCTGTGCTTTGGCCTTGCGCATTCAGGTAGCATTTCCCCTTTGATGTTTCTTCGGTTTTGTGTGTGTTTTGTTGTTGTTGTTGTTGTTGTTTTGTTTTGTTTGTTTTTTTGAGATGGAGTCTCACTCTGTTGCCAAGCTGGAGTGCAGTGGCACGATCTCGGCTCACTGCAACCTCCACCTCCTGGGTTCAAGCAATTCTCCTGCCTCAGCCTCCCGAGTAGTTGGGATTACAGGTGTGCACCACCTTGTCTGGCTAATTTTGTATTTTTAGTAGAGACGGAGTTTCACCCTGTTGGCCAGGATGGTCTCAATCTCCTGGCCTCGTGATCCCCCTGCCTCGGCCTCCCAAAGTGCTGGGATTACAGGTGTGAGCCACTGTGCCCGGCTGTGTTTTAATCTTTCTGAGGCCTGTGTGAGTGTAATTGTACTAGCCGGATTTAGGATAATCAGGACATGATTATAGCCACGTTGTCTGTCAGCTCTCTAGGATGGTTTTTATGTGTCTTCAGTATAAGCAGTTTCTTTACCCTGGGAGCACCTATATTTCTTTTCGTCGTTGCATGCTTAGAGAGCAGGAAGTTGAAGTTGATTATCCCAGGTTCTGGTTAGTGTCTTGTGAGTGCAGATTCTTGAAGTGATGCCTGAACCCTAAGACTTATGTAAGTGCGTAACTGACAAGCTAACAAGGGTATATTAATTCTATTTGGAAAAGTAGCAATACATTTTAAGTGATAATTAAGGATAAGTAAAATGTGATTCTCCAGGAAGAAAAAATTGGATTTCCTCACTAAAGCCATTGAGGCCATTGTCTAAGAAGTAGGCCATAAATGTGTGATGACTCAGAGGAGGAGAGAGAATGACCGTGCTGGTGATGATGGTGATAATGGTCATAGCATGTTCTGCTTGTTGACTACACATGTTTCTGTTGCTGTGCATATTTATTCCCAGACTTTATAATAACACAAAGAGGTGGGTATCGAGTCTCCAGTTTACTGAAGAGGGATCTGAGACTCAGAAAGGGCCAGTAGGCCGGGTGTGGTGGCTCTCGCCTGTAATCCCAGCACTTTGGGAGGCCAAGGGAGGCAGATGACTTGGGTCCTGAAGTTGGAGACCAGCCTGGGCAACATGGCAAAACCATGGCTCTACAAAAAATACAAAAATTAGCCAGGCGTGGTGGCATGCATTTGTGGTCCCAACTATTAGGGAGGCTGAGGTGGGAGGATAGCTTGAGCCCGGGAGGTCAAAGCTGCAGTGAGCAGTGATCATGCTACTGCACTCCAGCCTGGGTGACAGAGCAAGACCTTGTCTCAAAGAAAAAAAAAAAAAAAGAAAGAAAGAAAAAGAAAGGCCCAGTAGCTTGCCAAAACTGAAATTAAAATCGAGGTTTCTTGAATTGAAGCCTTGTTTTGGAATATCACATTGCTTCCTAATACAAACATGCTTTACAATTCCTGCATTTAAAAAAGCTAACCAGCATAGATTTAAATCACACATAGATTTAAAAGACTACCAGGAACATTTGGACTGCTGGGCAGCTAGGGTTTGTCCTGTTCACATCAGTCATTAGGCTGGGAGCTGATATTCAGATCCAATGTGTTCCCTCCCCTACAAAGAGGTCCGTTGAGGATAAGCCCCTACTGATAAATTCTTCACAACTCAGCCAGGCTTCTTGGAACTAACTGGAGATTTAAGTTGGTGGTTCCTGAAATTTAAGGTCATCAGAACCACCCAGAGGGCTTGTGAAAATGCAGATTGCTGGGCCCCGTCCCCAGATGCTGGGGCCTGAGACTCTGCCTTTCTGGCACTCAGTGATGCCAGGCTACTGGTCTGGAGGCCACACATTGAAAAATACGGATTTAAGCTGCCTCCGCCTGGGGTCTCCATTCTGACCCTGCAGCTGTTTCTCAAATGCAATGACCAAGTACAGTTTCTGTGAGGGCTCAGCCTGGACCTGTGTATTTGTCCACTTTCATACTGCTGATAAAAATACACCTGAGACTGGATAATTTATAAAGAAAAAGAGGTTTAATGGACTTACAGTTCCATGTGGCTGGAGAGGCCTCACAATCATGGCAGAAGGCGAATGGCACATCTTACATGGCGGTAGACCAGAGAGAATGAGAACCAAGCAAAAGGGGATTTCCCCTATAAAACCATTAGATCTCGTGAGACTTATTCACTACCATGAGAACAGTATGGAGGAAACCGCTCCCATGATTCAGTTATGTCCCACCGGGTCCCTCCCACAACACACGGGAATTATGGGAGCTACAATTCAAGATGAGATTGGGTGGGGACACAGGCAAACCATATCAATCACTAAAGCCAGTCTTAAGTGACCTGCCATCTCCATCCTTCAGATGCTCCATGGAGGCTTCTGGACGCAGCATCTGTGCTGCTCAGGGCCGTTCCTCTTCTCATTGGCTGATGTGCTCTGTGGCATCTGTCACAAGTTTTAATTGAAGGTCAGCAGTGGCAAGTAAGCCACCAACATCATCAGCCTCTTTCAGCCTTTTGGAACAAGAGTGAAATTGGCCAAGGTCACTGCTATGACAAAGGGTTGCTTGGATGGAGCCCTTCCGAGCGCGGGTATTTATAGATCCAAACATTTATGGAAGCCCCACCGTGGATCAATAGCACGATGGCTTTCTCCCACCAAACCTGGAGAAAGTCTTCCAGATATTTTTGGAAACTATTTTAAATATTTTTAAAATTGTTCCTATTCTGTTTCTTAGTAATAGCAGTCTAATACAAAAACTATAGCATTTCTGTCATTGCTAAAGAAAGTCGATTCCAATCCACTGAAGCTGAAGACATCTGGCCTCCTCAGCTGTAATCCCAGATACTTGGGTGGCTGAGGCAGGAGAATCACTGGAACCCGGGAGGCAGAGGTTGCAGTGAGCCAAGATCACACCACTGCACTCCAGCCTGGGCGACAGAGCAAGACTTCATCTCAAAAAAAAAAAAAAAAAAAAAAATTGAAGAAGGGAGATGGATGCATACACGAAAGGTTTGCTTCATCTGATTAGGAAATCTACTCCCTTGTTAAAAACAATACCTATTCTCCAAAACTAGTACCGAGAGAAGATCCAGGCTTAGCCTGACCCACAGCCCACCTGCAGCCCTGAGAGTAAGTTGCTATGTCCTGTGCTGCAGACAATCACTACCCTCCTGCTGCCCCCTCACCAGACCCAGGCTGTTGCTCAACTCTTTTGTCTGTTGTTAAAATCATTTCATGAAAGAAAAAAAAAAATTAACATCATAAAAAATGCTGGATGGATGTAATAATCTCATAAAAAAGAGCAATCTTTTAAGTAAATAAATGAAAGCAAACCTCCAGATCCCTCATGTTCCCATACTTATTTTTTTTTATTTCATCACTGACAGGTGAGAACTTGTCTGGCCTGGGAGTGGCTTTGGAGAAGTGCTTTTCTAGGTTGCTTCTCCTGCTGATAAGGACCATGACTCCAGGGAAGGCTGCTCTGAAACCCCTTACAGGAGAATGGGGACCATGGTTTTGTTTTCTTGGTTACCTCTCACTTGGGGCGTCTTCCCATTAGCGGTTTTGACTTGATTCACCCTGGGCTTGAGGCTCCTCCTTGGTAAGTTGGATGATTGGAAATGATCTCTGAGTCCCAGGCTCTGGTTTTATGGGTTCCACGGGTTCCTTTCTTTTTAAAGGAAAACAAACTTCTCTGCAATGTTAAGAGAGGTTGTGATGGTAAATAGCCGAAAATTAATAAGCAGTGACTGAGGAGTAGCCAGCCCACGATCGCTTTCCTAAAATATGCTCTGACTCCCAAACTAAGCAGGCACAAGCAACGGTGTGGAGCCCCTCTCATCATATCCTGCATACAAAATTCAGGGAGACTTGGAGCTCAAGACGCATTGACTTCTTACTTGTCTCCATTTGTTCTGGGTTACGTGATGGATCCACAGTGACTTAGCAACTTTGATGACAGCCAGGGCTTCTGGAGACTGGCTGCATATTAAAACCACCTGGGCCTATTCCAGATGGATTAAATCAGACTCTCTGGGACTGGGGTCCGGACATCATTAAAAAAATAGAAATTCTGTCTCCCCAGGTGGCTTCCTATGCAGCCGGAGTTGAGATTTATTGGACCAGACTAACAAACACAGCTGGACGAAGAGGGCAGAGAGGACTCCTTAGGATGTGCAGATGGAGTGACTCGTTTAGGCTGCAGTGGAATTCCTTTTCTTCTTGTAATAAAACAACTCCTATTTACATATCATTTTAGAAAAATATTTTCCCCCTTCTCTTATTTGATGCTCAAGAGGGAATAATTGAGTTTGCCTTAGCATCTCTGTAGATTTGTTTTTTTAAATGTATGACCTGTCACCAGTAAACCCAGAGAGATAAATTAGGGAATGGCTGTGCTATAGAAAGCACTTACTGATATATTAAAGATTCTGCCTTCAAGCTCTTTTAAATGGTGCCTTTCTCTCGGTGATTTGGATTTAAAAATTTAAGGATATATTTACATGCAGCTTTGCGGGAGCACATGAATATTAAGTGAAGTAGGGCCTAGCTAAGTTGTATTGAAATGAGTTGGTACATCGTAGATAATATAAAGTAAGTGAATATTTCCAAGGGAGTGGAAAAATTTGGATGGCTCAGTAATTATGGAAATTGGCAGGGCATTTGGGGACCCCAGCTGCTCTTTGTCCCTTTGTCCCATAAATGGGTGACAGTTTGCAAGGCACGGAGCTCTGCCAGATGTTTGCGATAGTGGTTGGGTGGGGAGAATTTCATAGCTGGCTTGGCCACAGGAAGATGACGAGCTGGTTAAGAATAATGATCGGACACCCTGCATATTCGCTGACTGCATGCTTAGCAAATTTGCAAACTAGCTTCATCCCTAAGGGCTTTTAGTCACAGAATTTAAATAAGAGGCACACCCATGAGAGTTTGCTGGAAAACAAAGAGAAACCCTGCTCTCAGTAAGTGCTTGCTCATTGTTTGGGGATTTGTGACAAATAGGAAGCAAATATTGAGTTGGTACTCGGGTGATTTCTTTTCTTTCTTTTTTGTTTTTGTGAACTGACCTGGAGCCTTGGTCTCCAGGAACTTTGTGTTCCTGGCAGGCAGATCTCCTGCCCCAGCACCTGCACGTGCTCAGCGCTCTCCCCCATCCTGCAGAGGAAGGAGTAGAGGGCGGAAGCCTGTGTTGTACCCGACATCCAAGAAAACCGCAACCCCCCATGTTGCCCTTCTCAGCTTCTTTTCAAGAAGTGACTGCATCCAACTCGAGAGAGTTGTGTCAATTTAAAGTGCATATACACACACACACACGTGCACACACACGTATAAGCACATATATGTATGTGCTTGTTTATATACACATATATGTATATATGTGTGTCTATATATATAAAACGTGCCCCATGTATACATGTATACACATACATATATATTATATAAAAATACACACGTTACATATATACATACATACATATAAACGGGAATACACACACGTGTGTGTGTGTGTGTGTGTATATAGTTGAGGCAGGGTCTTGCCCGGTCTCCCAGGCTGGAGTGCAGTGGTGCTCTCTCAGCTCACAGGCTCAATCCATCCGAGTAGTTGGGACCACAGGTGCACAGCACAATGCCTGGATAACATTTTTTTTTTTTTTTTTTTTTTGTAGAGATGAGGTTTCACCATGTTGCCCAGGCTGGGCTCAAACGACCTTCCCACTTTGGCCTCCCGAAGTGCTGGGATTACAGGCGTGAGCCACCGCGCGCAGCCTATATAATTTTTAAAATAGGGAACAGATTGTGCAAACATACAACATGTGACCCAGAATGGTTTGGTGTCTAAAAGAGGCTGGCCACCTCGATGTGGCTGGAGGTGGTCTCAAAACCAAGCCCGCGGGCCATGGTTGAGCTTCACTGACCATGAGTGCTTTGCCTTTTGTGATTTGCATGCATTTCTCTTAAATGAGAGCAAATGTAAGCATTTTTGGATGATACCAGCAGAGCTGCAGAAATGAAAGAGCAGCTCCCCAGCCAGGAATGAGCAAGTAACAACTCTTCCCTGGCCCTTTGCTTGCCAGTGAAAATGTCTCATCTTCAGAGACTGCTTCTCTTAAAAATCAGCTCCTCCAGCACTGGGAGTAGCTTCAGATAGGGGTGGGCAGGGGGCAGCAGGAAGTAGTAATTTTCAGCATTTACCACTTCCTAGGAACAGAGACTTTAAAGAAAATCAGCTTCCTTGGAACATTTGTCCTCCTTCATTGCAGTTCTTTAGTAATTTCTGAATCTGGGATTTTTCTGAACAGAACATCTTATAAAATACAGAGTTGCTGGTATTCTGACCTAAACCCTCCTTTTAAATGCCCTTTGCAGTAGAGACCTGCTAGGGTAACTCTGGTGTGCCAAACCTCAGAGCCAAGGGGAAGAAACAGGAGCAAATGACACTGAAAGCAAGCTCAAGTTCTTTGCCAATTATAATATGCTAAAAAGCAGAACCGCAAGCTGATCCTTCTCTAGAGCCTGTAGGGAGGCCGTGCAGCCTGTACAGACCATTTGCCATTTTCTCCAGCACTTTCTGTCTCATTTTAGGTCACTGAATACTTTATTTCTTGCTGCGGAGTTAATTATGTACATATCTTTACTTCTCAACTGGAGTTCTTTAGGGCTGGGTCTCAGACTTTTATTTTTCATTTTTAGAGGTAGCATCTCACTCTGTCTCCCAGGCTGGAGTGCAGTTGTACCATCACAGCTCACTGCAGCCTCGACGTCCTGGGCTCAAGCGATCCTCCTACCTCAGCCTTCCCAGTAGCTCGGACAGCAGGTGCATGTCACCATGCCTGGCTACTTTTTAAGTGTTTGCAGAGATGAGTCTACAACAATCTAGCTATGTTGCCCAGGCTGATCTTGAACTCCTGGCCTCAAGTGATCCTCCCGCCTCAGCCTCACAAAACATTGGTATTACAGGCGTGAGCCACTGTGCCTGGCCCTGGGTCTCAGTTTTTCTGCTTTTCCCCTTCGCACCTAGGAGAGTACTTTATTCATAGTTACTGTTCCATAATTACTATTGAATGAATGCACTTGAACAAAACACGATGTGATTTGTTTTGTTTTCCAGATCAGCTTGTAATGAATTCTGTGTGTCTAACTGGGCAGACATAAAGCTGCCGCCTGTAGAATAAAGGAACCATCCATGATTAGAATCATAGAAGCAGAAAATTTTAGAACTACAAAGGACTTGAGATTTTAATTCAGTCTATTTGTTTTGGAGATGAACAATTAGAGTTCACGGAGATCAAGTGACTTGCCCAAGGTTGAAGAGCTGGTGACACACGGACCAGCCGTCCACTTACTTAGACAGTGACTGATTCCGTGAGAGCTGACATTGCTGACAGTTGTTGTGGCTACCTACTGTGGCACATTTCAATTTCGTCAATCTTTATGCTTCCGATTTTCCTTGGGGAATATAGGTAACCGATTTTTAATTTTATCTTCTCTGATTTTGTGGCTCATTCGTTTCTTTGTTTTTCCTCTGCTTTCTAAAATTTCTTTATGCCACTTTCAAGAAAGCTGACTGGAACAGTCTGTTCTCCCCGTGTTAGACACAGGGGGGTCGGGGACAGAGATCGATGGTTCTAGTGGGCAATGGCCAGATCTTACATAAAAGTGGAGTTCTGACTTCCCATCTGCAGCTGCCAGTCCAGGAAACCAACCAGTAACCCCTGTAGCAATTGGCCCGGCATGCCCAGGATCTGATCAATTACTGGCAGCTGCCCTAATTTTTGTCGTGACTTCCAGCTTAGGACCAAACAGAGAAGGCCAAATACTCTCCCCTAACTGATCACCCGGATGGGCTGCTTTCGCTATCCCCCTACGGCACCCGCCGACAGCCACCAGCACCCAGAGCCTTCCCTTCTTTCTACTACAAAGTGTCACACTTCTCTGCCTGCCTCTGAGTCTCTACCGAACGCAGGTGACTGAGCTCTGAATAAATAGCTTTGGCTTCTCTCATTTTGGTGGGCTTCACTTATTTCCACGTAGGGAAAGACCCAGGAAGAAGGCCAGCCCTGCTCACTTTACTGTTCTCTCTGTTTATGTTCACGTAGACAGCTCTACATCTAAATACTGGATTTTTGTTTGTTTGTTTGTTTTGAGATGGAGTCTCACCGTGTCACCCAGGCTGGAGTTTAGTGGCGGGATCTCGGCTTACTGCAACCTCTGCCTCCCGGGTTCAAGTGATTCTCCTGCCTCAGCCTCCCTAGTAGCGAGGAATACAGGCGCGTGCCACCCTGCCTGGCTAATTTTTTATATTTTTAGTGGAGATGGGGTTTCACCATGTTGGCCAGGATCATCTTGAACTCCTGACCTCGTGATCCACCCCTACTTGGCCTCCCAAAGTATTAGGATTACAGGTGCGAGCCACCGCACCTGGCCATTTTTTTTGGTGTGTGCCAATTTGTTTTTTCTTAATTTTAAAAGGAAATATGAAAATGCCCCCGTCGACTGCTTGGCTGAAATTGACCTGCGCTCTGTTGGTGGCGTTCTCCAGACCTGGTCACCCGAGACAGGAAAGGAGGTTGGGCCGGCTTGGAGTCCGTGCCTGAGCGTTTTCTAAATGCTCGTAAAACTTTCATTTCATTATCTCCTTGCAATCTCCCAAGAAGGAGGAAGTCAGGCACCTTCTATCTTTCTCCTTTCCGGAATCCATTCTTTTTTCTTACTTTGAAGATGAGGATTTTTCTTATTTTCCAGTATTTCTCAATATAGGTAGAAAGTCTGAAATCACAACTAAGTTTCATGATTTGCCAGCCAAGGGTATTTTTCTTTTAAATGTCAATAATGAACTTTAATTAAAGTGATGACATTGTCTTGTTTTAGAGACTGTTTTATGTGTCAGTAAGAAATGACATGGCCAGCATGATATTTAGAGGGGTAGGGGACAGGGATTTAGGCCTCCCCAAGTGTCTGTCGGCCCACGCAACCCCCCATTCTCTGATGTCCCCAACTGATGTTTTCTCAATTTTAGGTGAAGGCACTGCAGATGCAGTCTCATGCCCCTTATTTCCAAACATACTGAAATCACAAGTCCCTTTGGTATAAAATATAATGTATGTGAAGTGCTCCGAACACAGCCTGGTCCATAGTAATTGTTCAATGCCGGCCCACTGCTACTGTTTCTCCCGTGGCTACTAATACTAACACTACTCATCATTAGGCAGAAATCCTGTAGCGGCTGCTTTCTCTCAGTCATGTTTGCCTTAGTCCTTAGAATCCTTTAATATGCCAGTTTCCTTTCTAAGAGTCCTCTGCTTAAAATCTCTCGTTCTCTCCTTTTGCTGGCTCGCTCCTCTTCGTCTTTCAGATACCTCTTAAATGTAACTTTCTCGGGGAAGTCTTCCTAAACTCTAGTCCGAATTAGGGTTCCTATTTTCCTCTTGCAGACCAGGGGCCAGTGAATGTTTTCTATAAGGAATCCAATAGTAAATGTTTTAGACTTTGCAGGCCATATACGCGACTACTCAACTCTGATGTAATCTAAAAGCAGCCAGAGATGATATGTAAATGAATGTGTGGGCTGAGTTCCAATAAAACTTTATACCAGTTGTAATTTAACGAACCTGTTTTAGAGCACTCTTTACTTTTTCTGCACAGTGTGATTATGTGATTACGTGATGATCAATCTCCCTCTGGACTGAAGCTTCTTAAAGATAAGACCCAAGGTCGTGTGCACTGGCTCACGCCTGTAATCCCAGCACTTTGGGAGGCCACTTGAGGTCAGGAGTTCAAGACCAGTCTGGTCAACATGGTGAAACCCTGTCTCTACTGAAAATACAAAAATTAGCCAGGCATGGTGGTGGGTGCCTGTAATCCCAGCTACTCGGGAGGCTGAGGCACGAGAATCTGTTGAACCTGGGAGGCGGAGGTTACGATGAGCCGAGATCACGCCATTGCACTCGAGCCTGGGCAACAAGAGCGAAACTCCATCTCAGAAAACAAACAAACAAACAAAAATCAGAATTCACCACTATAAACTTCATCCTGTTTAACCAAAAACCACTTGTACCCCAAAATCGATTGGAATTTTTTTAAATTAATAAATTATGAATAAACAAAATACCATCCCCTGTGACCTGTGGCCTTTATTTTTCCTCTCCTCTCTCCTGAATCTAGCTCTTTCTGGACTTACCTGTCCTCCCAAGCTTGGGCCACTCAACTTGTAACATCTGCCCTTGGTCAGGCAGTTTTTGTGCTGGATTGGAAGTTGTGTTGCCTTCTTCTCTAATTAAAACGTGGCCAGGCGCGGTGGCTCACGCCTGTAATCTCAGCACTTTGGGAGGCCGAGGTGGTGGATCACTTAAGGTCAGGAGTTTGAGACCAGCCTGACCAAAGTGGTGAAACCCCGTCTCTACTAAATATAAAAAATTAGCCTGGTGTGGTGGCACCTGCCTGTAATCCCAGCTACTTGGGCGGCCGAGGCAGGAGAATCACTTGAGCCTTGGAGACTGAGGTTGCAGTGAGCCAAGATCATCGTGCTGTTGCACTCTAGCCTGGACAACAAGGTGAGACTCCATCTTAAAGACACAATCATGGGAGTGAAGTTCTGTCATTATAAGAAGTGAGCTCGGCCGGGCGCGGTGGCTCAAGCCTGTAATCCCAGCACTTTGGGAGGCCGAGACGGGTGGATCACGAGGTCAGGAGATCGAGACCATCCTGGCTAACACGGTGAAACCCTGTCTCTACTAAAAAATACAAAAAAATTAGCCGGGCGAGGTGGCGGGCGCCTGTAGTCCTAGCTACTCGGGAGGCTGAGGCAGGAGAATGGCGTGAACCCGGGAGGCGGAGCTTGCAGTGAGCTGAGATCTGGCCACAGCACTCCAGCCTGGGCGGCAGAGCGAGACTCCATCTCAAAAAAAAAAAAAAAAAAAAAAAAAAAAAAAAGAAGTGAGCTCAGCTTAAGAGCATAATGACATTCACATTACAGGGAGGAACACTGGACGTGTCAAATTCTCATTGCTGTGATTTGGGGAAAGCAAAAATAACAGCCACCACCTAGCAACCCTACCGTATCTCAAGATGTGGTAATTTCTCTTATACAAAACAAGTTTGTTTTGTTCAATCACGTTTAAGCCTATAGGTGTGATCCTTGTTTTTATAGGCAGCTAATTTTGAAGTGACACTTTGGGATGGGTTAATTTCACTTGTATTTTTCTTGCTTTTTGAATGCCTTGCAGTTGAGGCTGTCAGCGCTTGGCCTCCACCAGAGCCAAGAGTCAGACAGAATGTGGAACCACCCACCAAGTGGGCCAATGACAGTGGGCTCTGCGTTTCTATCCCTTCTCATTTCCTGCTGTAAACTTTCAGGGAGTCAGTGAACTCAAGCGTTTCTGTCAGATATAGAAACATTTCCCATGGTTGGAAAGTTAAAGGCTAGTTTAGGTTACAGGCAGTTTGTCTGCTGGAAAATGCATAGTTTTCAGACACTTCCTTATGTGGTAATAAACAAAAACAAAATCAAGAACCTGCTTCCGGGAGATTGAACGTGTGGTTCTCATCTGCTCGGCCTCCTCCGGTGTTCAAGTCCCAGGAAGTGGTTGACTTAGGCGGGGCAGCCACGTTGCAGCCAGGCCCAGGCTGCAGGAAAGAATGGAGTATATAGGTCAGCGTCTGCTTGAGGAAAGCAGAAATGATTCCAGCTTGTTTAAGCACAGGGTGATGAGAATTTCAAGTGCTGACACAGACAATGAAAGCCTGGGAAGGAGACTCACTCCATGCTGAGGTTCCAGGAATGATCTTCAAGGTGATTCTGGGGGAGACCGGGTGTGGTGCCTCATGCCTGTAATCCCAACACTCTGGGAAGCCGAAGAGGGCAGATCATCTGAGGTCAGGAATTCAAGACCATCCTGGCCGACATGGTGAAACTCCGTCTCTACTAAAAATACAAAAATTAGCCAGGCATGGTGGCACGTGCCTTCAATCCCAGCTACTCTGGAGGTTGAGGCAGGAGAATTGCTTGCACCTGGGAGGTGGAGGTTGTGGTGAGCCAAGATCACACTGTTGCACTCCAGCCTGGGTGGCAAGAGTGAAACTCCATCTAAAAAAAAAGATGGTTTTAGGAGAGATTTTCCTTTTGCTAAAGCTAGGAACTTGAGGAATTATCAGAATGTGGGCAGTCACTAAGATGCTGCTGGCTTGTGGAATACACCTTCCCCCGATTCTAGACTCATGAACTTGGGTCTGGTCCCTGGGACCTTTGCATCTGAGATGGGGTGATTGGTCCAGGCCCATCTTGAATGTGTTGATTGTACCTTTGCATTTGCATTTTGTAAGTCAAGTCCAATGCACGTGCTCTGGGCCATGGCTCTTCTGTCCATAGGTGGTTCCGTCCCCTACCCCTTGACCATGTTTCCAGGGTGAGTGTTCAGCTGCCCACTTTCTGGTCCCACCCAGAGACCACTGCCACCTGAGGAAGCGTGACATTAGATAGCAAATTTTAAAAATACCATGACAGGCAAATAAAGAGACCACAGAAGAAAGGGGACAGTATTTCCTCCTGGTTTTTGAACAAGGTGCCTGGCATTTTTGTTTTGCACTGGGCTGTGAAAGCTGTGTAGCCAACTCTGAACGCATCTCATGGCTTCCTACTGTGGGTAGCAGCTTCTGCCTTCCCTCCTTTCCATGGCTAAGTCTTTGCTTAAGGGAGAGTCGGGCCACACGTGGAACCCAGCTACAGGGGAGTCTGGGAATGGAGTTGTTTGGGTTTTGTCTCCTGGCAAGCAGTAAGACACACTAAAAGGGGTGGAGATGAGAGAGCTCATCAGTCCTAAAAAGGGACACAGCCCAGGAAGACCCAAGAAGGGGAAGCAGGAAGTGAGGAGAGTGTGGGCGTTTGGAGGAGGGGTTGAGTTGATCTGCCTTTAAAAGAAAAACTGTAGACAAAATAAATGTAATAGAATTTATTTGAGCATTAAAGGATTCATGAGTTGGGCAGCACTCACGACCAGAAGAGGTTCAGAGATCTAGGCTTTAACAGCATGAGCAGTGGGCTTCTATAGGCTGAACTTGGAAGCAAAGTAAAGCATTTACTTGATTGGCTCCAGCTAATGGTTTACCTTATTTGGGTATGATCTGGTGGGAGGTCACCAGTTAGAGGTTAATTGGCAGTTTCTGATTGGTTAGGCTTACATTTCACTTTACAGTTTGCATTGGGCTTCAGTTGGCTTACCTAGGAACCCAGGGTGCTGGAGTCATCTCAGCCTAGTGGCTTCCCAGTTAAATATTTTTAACACCCCAAGTCTGTTAGTTTGAGCTACTCCTAGGTACTGTTTTCTAGGTAGAGAGTCCATCTGAAACCTGTAGATGAGAGGTGCTCAAACTTAGGGAGCATTGGAGGAGCTCGTCTAAAATCAAGGTTTCTGGACCCCTACCCTTAAAGATCTGGATACTGAAATCCCATGGTGGGGTCTAGAATTTAAATGGATAGGTTCCTCTGGAGACACTGTGTTCACTGTGCTTTTGATCACTAGTGTTACTCCTCCTGGCCTCCAGTCCCCCTTTGCCACTCACATTTTTTTTTTAGACCTGGTCATTTTTTTCCCCCTTTTCTGCATTTTTCTTGTGGTTGTTTCAGGTGTCTTTATCAACATTCCCACTGGTTTAGAGATTGAAAGCAGAGTTCTTCTCTTTGCTTTGAACACTCTAGTGAAACCTAGGATACTCAAGGTAAATGCTAAGATGAGGCTGTTCAGTTATCTCTGGAGCTCAGGGTCTAATTCATCCAACGTTGATTGAGCCCCTTCAAAGCACCCATCATTGGGGATGGAAAATGAAAAATACACAGCCCCTGCCCTGTAGGAGCTTGTGGCCTTGTGGGGAAGCTTAGCACTTCTGCCTCACTAGGTTTAAGCAGTTGGAGGAGCAGCATCTATTTGGAAAGAAGAAAAACGCTTTTGAAAAGTGCACTTGGTCTGTACGGTGGCTGCTCTTTGATTTCCTGAATGCAAGGTGTTGAGCCGAACACACGATGCCCTCCATGGTGGGGGAAGCATCCATCACCCCCTTGGGAACGGAAACTTGACATTGAACTTCCAGGAATTGAGGCCAGGACATTCTTGAGGCACTGTCTTGTGGTTCAGTTCTGCCTGCCCGGAGTCATTGGCCTTCTGGGCTGACCGTCTCCTCACTGACTCCCACAGACACGCTGACCATCTGGAGGCTAAAGGATCTTTCTTCCTAGGAGGTCCCTCATGTTGGGGCTCTGAGGCCCCTACTGTGGAAGGGAATGGTTGGGATTAGACCCTATGCAGAGGCACATGCCTTTTCGTAGAGGGGCACATCCATGGCCCAGTTGTTCCCTCATTGAGGGCGATGGGGGAAGCTGGTTCCTTCCTGTGGAGTGTAGCCTTCCAGACTTTTAAACTCCTTGCTTTATTCAGATCCTTGGCCAGGTCTTCTGTACTGGTCTCCTGGGCCACCCATAGGGCTGTCTTCACTTCCTACCATCAGCTGTTCACTCTATCCAAAGATGAAGCAGCCCTGTATGTGCTGATGTGAGCTGCTTCCTTTATTTATGCTCTCACCGGATCTCTGGGAGGTGTACTCTACCATCAGAACACTCGGAGACAGTTATCTGGACATAAAGTGTTGGTGCTGGCATCGTTATCAAATAATAACAGAAAACACATCAGCACCAAGTGCATCTATCCCTGTGCTAGATGAGATAAGGAAAAAACACATGCACAGTCCTGCCTTTGAAGAGCTGTCATTAAAATGGACAATGCCATGAAACACACACATTTGTAAGTTACAGACATCCTCCTATGCAAGCACTCTAGTCACGGTTGTTTGGTAAAGAATAATCACTTATTCGCTTCAGAAAGAACTCATTCATGCCTTGATTTTCAGTGTTGCCACAGGAAAGCAGTACGGAACCTGGGTCCCTGCTGTGAAAATGAAAATACTTAAGGATATTCAATTGCTTTTCTGTTATTCATGTACATCCGTGGTAGGACATCATGACAGAGCAGCTGCTCAGAGCGGGTGATTACGTGTGGGTTCCCACTTCAGCCTGGGATTGTTTCATTTCCTACAGCTGTTCTCCAGCAGGGTAAAATTCGGACGATGTCGATAATTTTCCCGTAAGGGGCTCTCAAGATACATCAGTTTGTGCTATCTAGAGTAGTTTAAACTACTGTTTCTTGAGTACTTACTATGTACTGGGCAACATTTTCTGTATCTCAGGAAGCAGTCTCATTTTCAAAGGAAAATGGAATCTGTTTCAGGTCACACCAGTTCCTGCAGATTCAGGACACCACACAGATATTTAAAAACGCTGGGTGCTCTTTTCGAATTTGCCAGTCTGACAAGATGCTTGTCATAGAGCACCGCTGTCTGGGCTACAGGGATGCAGAAAGGACCGAAGGTCTGAAGGGAGGAAAAGGGCTCTGTGCTGGTGGGTTCCTGGAAAAGCCTTTACTTTGAGGTTGTCCATTGAGCTTGTTTAACCTGGAGGGAGAGAAGCAAAATTAAATGAACACGGGTCAACCTTTTAACGCGTGTCTTGCAAATAACATGCTGCTGGCTCTATGTGCAATGCCTGGATGTAACAAATCTATTTTTATGAGGCCTACAAAGACCAAAATACCTCGATGTGTGTGATGTGATGTAATCTCTGCATTTGGGGTGGGAGGTGAGTAGGGAAACTACTTTGGAATTAGCACGAATGTACACAATTTCTGGGTAATGATGCACAAGAATGCTCAGGTATTCATAGAATTCACAGAGGGCGTGTGATCTGCCCAGGATTTAGGAAAGGCCTTAGGTGTTTCTGGGAATTGTATGTTCATGTGTTCCTACAGCCAGTAACTAGCATATAATGATCATCATTATTTATTGAACAGTTATGCTGACTTGGTATCTTTTTTGGGGTTACTTGGAGCAGTCACTCTGTTTTCTTGAGTTGTAAACTTACGGTGAAGGTTTTGGGTCAAAGAGTTGTAATGGAAGTAATTCCCTGCTGCGTCTTATTTTGAGAGTCGGCCCATTCATTGAGGTGGGGTGCGGCTGCATGTAGGTTCTGGTAGAATAAGGTGTCTCCTGGAGCTGAAGGGGTCGGATGGGGTGGATGAAGGAAGCATCTGGTTCACTGGATCCTGGAAGGTTTTGTGACCCCATCGTGCCCACCTGGCATCACAGAGTAGGCAGTGCAGTGCCTCACAGGAGAAACCCTCTGGGCTGAGACAGACATAAAGTAAGAAGAAAAGAGCCAGTCTTTGGTTCAGCAATGCGTTCTTGTTGGTTTCTGATTGTCTCCTTTTAGACAAACCTATTCATAGTAGAAAGACAGCAACGTGAACACGATCGGGAGAAGGGGAGGAGCAGTCCTACCACTTTGGCCTTTGTGTCCTCCGTGAAGAGATGCTGGTGTTTTATGAGCATTCGTGAGCTCCTGGCATTTGGGTCACGGTACCCCTGCGCATCGGTATTCACGACTTTCCCACATGAGCCCCAGAGGAGAGCTTGCAACCTCCCCAGTGCCAGCTTCTGGGGATGAGAAGAACTGCAGAATTGTATAAATCCCTTATCATCAACTAGAGGATTGTTAAATGCACACATTAAGGCAAAAAAAGCCTGTTATCAACAACTGGCTTTATTTTTTAAGAAAATACAGCAGAATAAGCAAGATGTGGTGGCGTGTTCCTGTATTCCCGGCTACTCAGGAGGCTGAGGCAGGAGGATCACTTGAGCTCAGGAGTTGGAGGCTGCAGTGAGCTATGATTGTGCCACTGCACTCCAGCCTGGGCAGCAGAGTGGGACCTTGGCTCAAAGTAAAGAGAGAGAGGGAAGGAGGGTGGGAAGACAGAAATAGTAGAACAATAGAAGTTTGTAAAAATACCCAAACTAGAAGAAAGAAAAAAACAGGAGAGATACTCAAGGATGTTTGACTCCAGTTCCCAGCTTCTTACATGGGAAGCTGAGTGGGTCCCCCTATTTCTAGTTCAACATTCCCTTCGAGACCTCCTCAACTCAAGGGGGACTTCAGAAACAATGGAACGAAACAATGGACCCTACATTTTCACTCAGAGCTCATGCTTTCTGTTGCCAGGCAAAACCTAGAAAGAGTTCCTACACTGTAACCCACTCACACTTGGTTTGTTTTCACAAAATATAGAGGGGTCAGTGAACGCGTGTTTTGATTCCAAGGAAATTCCAAGCGCCTTGGTTTAGCAAATGTTGATTTGGTGACATGTCACTTTTCCTTTTTAGCAACCAAAAAGTCTGATAATGAAAGAATTTTCTCTTTAATGTACTTAACCCTGTGAAATGTTTGCTCAGATTTTTTGTGTGTTTGTTTTGTATCGATTTAAGGAGTACAAGGACAATTTTGTTACATGGATATATTGCCAGATGGTGAATTCTGGGCTCTCAGTGTAACCATCACCCGAATAGTGTACATTGTACCCATTAAGTAATTTCTCCTCCCTCATCCCCTCCCATTCTTCTACCTTTCTAAGCCTCTAATGTCTGTTACTTCATTCTGTATGTTAACCTGTACACATTATTTAGCTCCCACTTGTGAGTGAGAACATGTGGTATTTAGCTTTCTGTTTCTGAGTTATTTCACTTAACATAATGGCCTCCACTTCCACCCATGTTGCTGCAAACGACATGACTTCATTGTTTTTTATGGCTGAATAGTAGTCCTTGGTCTGCATGTACCACATTTTCTTTGTCCAGTCTTCTTTTGGTGGATGTTTAGGTTGACTCCCTGTCTTTGCAGTTGTGGATGGTGCTATGGTAGACATGAGTGCAGGTATCTTTTTGATAGAATCATTTCTTTCCTTTGAGTAGACACCCAGTAGTCAGATTGCTGGATACAATTATAGTGTTTTGTTTTGTTTTTTTTTCTCTCAGAGATTAAGTCTTTTTGGTGTGAGCTTCTATTTACAAGCATTCCATGTCCTGTAAATAATGTGAGCAAGTTTTCATTGCACAGTAAATTTGGTTTCACTCAGTCTTGCCTGTATCTTATGTGAGGATGGACAAGCATGACATGAAAACATGTGACCTGAGCTCTCTAGTTCCCGTGACCTGGCAGGTGTGTGGCCTGCCACAGCACCTGGTATAAGTCTCTCATAGACTTATATGAGAGTCTCAACTCATTTCTTTTCTTTTTTGAGATGGAGTCTTACTGTATTGTCTAGGCTGGAGTGCAATGGCACGATTTCGGCTCACTGCAACCTCCACCTCCCGGGTTCAAGTGATTCTCCCATCTCAGTCTCCTGAGTAGCTGGGATTATAGGCACCCGCCACCACGCCCAGCTGATTTTTGTATTTTTAGTAGAGATGGGGTCTTGAACTCCTGACTTCATGATCCACCCGTCTCGGCCTTCCAAAGTTCTGGGATTACAGACATGAACCATCGTGCCCAGCCTCAGTTCATTTCTCAAAGAGACAAATTCTGAACACAGTGGCAAGTCCTCAGCAGGGCTTTCTTCTCGCCCACAGAATCATCTTAGCCTCAGTAGCTCATTTCAGCTCAGCTGGTGTGCATTAGGTACCTGTGGACAAGGCAGCCGAGCTCTTAGGAGGAAACAGGAAGAAGCCCCCTCTACCTGTGTGTCCTGCCCAGGGAAAGGGATCCTGTGGCAGGCAGGGGGCCCATTCTGGAACCACTCATAGGAGGTGGGACTTCAGAATCTTCCAGAACAAGGGGAATGCCTGTCTTATGATTTGAAACATCTCCTCCCATGGTTCTGTCTGCCTTCCTTATACTCCCCGAAGAACTATGGTCTTATAAGACCACTACTGAGCCTATCTGAGGCCAAGTTTGATTACCAGAAAGTAATTCAGGAAAGCCCTGTATAAACCCATTTTATATCTCCACTCACAATCTTTTATTGTATTTTATCTGTTGATTCATTTTTGTAGAGACAGGGTCTCACTATGTTGCCCAGGCTGGTCTCAAACTCCTGGCCTCAAGTGATCCTCCCACTTTGGCCTCCCAAAGTGCTGGGATGACAAGGATGAGCCACAGCGCCCGATCTCCACTCACAGCCTCTCATTTCACATTCATAGATGGTCTACAAATAGCAGGAAGTCCCTCACCGATGACTTTTCCAACCCTGAGAAGATGCGAACGACCTGAAGAAAGAAAGATTCCTGGGCAACAGGAGCTCTCTTTGTAGGAGCGGGTGCCATTTGGGACGGAGCACAGGGTGTGGGAACATTGTGAATTAGAGAAGAGTGGGCAGCTTCACCCCTCCTGGGCAGCAGGTCCATTTTATCTGCTGTCAATTCCTGACACACCAGAAGTACCTCTAGATAGAAGTCAGCATAAAAGGCGATGGCTATTCTTTGAGCACTTAGGAAATGTTTGCCTGGGGAGGACCTGCGTCGTTTTGGGTCTGTAATGGTACTGGGCCTGCAGAGACGCGTGGAGGCTCCTCTGCCTGCACACTCTGCCTCTGTGTGGGAAGTGGAAGATGAGGACGTCTGAGCAAAGACTAGTGGTGGATCTGGACCCACAGTGTCTCCCATAAGCATCACATGTCTTTCTAACTGCTTATGATTATGATTATGATTTTATTTTTTTAGACAGTCTCGCTCTGTTGCCCCCCAGCTGGAGTGCAGTGGTGCGATCTTGGCTCACGGAAACCTCTGCCTCCCGAGTTCAAGTGATTCTTCTGCCCCAGCCTCCTGAGTAGCTGGGATTACAGGCACATGTCACTGTGCCTGGCTAATTTTTATATTTTTAGTAGAGATGGGGTTTCGCCATGTTGGCCAGGCTGGTCTCGAACTTATGAGCTCAGTTGATCCACCTCCCACAGTGCTGGGATTACAGGCGTGAGCCCCCGTGCCTGGCCTCTCGCTGCTTGTTAATGTTTCCTGATACGTTTCCTGCAGTGACCTCAAGTCCGCGTTCTGGATTCCTCCTCCCCGACCAGACTGGCTCTGCCTGCTGCGTCCTGCTGAGACACCAGTTGCGCAGTGCCTAAAGCCAGGAACCTGGGCCTCCTTCCAGGTCACCCCCCCGCCTCCCACCCTGACCCGTGCACGCCTGCCCTTGATCATTATATCATATGACTCCAGCCTCTGAAATGTGACTTGTGTGTCATTACCTCTCCAGAACCTATGATCACTGTCACCTTTTACTTCTGCTATTGTAGTAGGTCCTTACCTGGCCTTCTCACCTGCCTTTGTCCAGTCCATCCTGCGCTATTGGACAGAGTGGAACCTCGGGGTGAGAACACGGCTCCAGGACAGCCATGAGAAGGGTGCAGAAGGCAGTCAGCCTGCGGCTGGATTAGCACCTGCTGGGGATCATTCTCCCCTCTTTCCCGCTTGCCCCATTCCTCCAAGCACACGCCTCCCTTGGTACAACTCTTTATTGGTCTCACTTTTTCTCCAGGATAAGGAACAAGCTCCTTAACATTACACCTCAAAGCAGTCACCAAGGGGCCTGAGGTGGTCTTTGCCATTTCATCTTTCCCCATCTCCAGCCCTGAAACACACCTGTCCCACTCCAGCTGTGACTTACTACAACTTACCATTCCTTAGAAACGCTGCGCACCCGGAGGTCTCTGGGACTTTGCACACCTGCCTGAGCTGAGGATACTCTTATCTACCTGAAAAAATCCATGCCTGCTTCATAACCAGCCACTGTGCCAGTGGCCATATCCCTAGGCAGGTCTGGCCCATTCCTTCTGTGGACTGCAGACTGTACCTCTGTCACACTGTGATGGCTCATGTCACCTCCTATCATAAATACTTATTTACCTGTCTACGTCTCAGACAGAAGTGAGCCTCCAGAGGCCTGAGACCCATTCTTATGTATCTCTATATTTCCTAGCACCCAACCAAGCCTGTGTCTGGTACAGAATAGTTACTCATTGTGAATGAATGTCATAACACAGGCAATGCAGGGAGATGGGGGTTGCATAAATAATTCAGGTACAAATCCCAAGGATGGCAGAAGTTGGCACAGGAAGTGGTACAAGTGCAAGCGTCTTTGAAGCTGACGGGCGTGAATAAGGAATCTGATGAACAGAGAAAAATATGGTGAATCTGACTTCTTAGCAAAAGTGTTTGGCAGTGCTGGCCTGTGGGAAGCTGAACTTCTGCCTCACCCAAGACGCCATCAGGGTGCCTGGCTTCTCTGGAGAACTTTCCAGAAGTACTTATTTGATGCTATTCAGAGTCTCAGAAACTTGAGGGGCACTTTTAATTATCTCTAGTTGACTCATTCCCAAGAATGGTAGTAATTTACCACCTGCAAGTGATATTTTGAACATTTCTAGGGTGTTGCTTCAAATGTTTCAGGTTCTAGTTGACTTTGGAACATATATCCATCATCTATCATGTGCCTAGGGTATACAATTCCCTATAGTTGCCTGGATCTCCAAAAATAGGGAGTGACTACATCAGTAATATGGGCCATTTTTACAATTAATTAACCAAAGCACCCTTTTCCTCGAGACTAGTGTGCCATGGAACCTCACTTGGGAAATGCAGATCTAGTGCAATACTTTGAGTCTCGCTCTGTCGCTGAGGCTGGAGTGCAGTGTCGCAATCTCTGCTCACTGCAACCTTTGCCTCCTGGGTTCAAGTGATTCTCCTGCCTCAGCCTCCCAAGTAGCTGGGACTACAGGCACCTGCCACCACTCCTGGCTAATTTTTTGTATTTTTAATAGAGACGGGGTTTCACCACGTTATATAGGACGGTCTCGATCTCCTGACCTCACAATCTGCCCACCTTGGCCTCCCAAAGTGCTGGGATTACAGGTGTGAGCCACTGTGCCGGGTACCAGTGCAATACTTTAATTTTACGGAGAGAATAACAGGCCTAGCCCAGTGAAGGCCACGAGGCTAGGAAGGTCTGGCTCCTAGGTCAGGGCACCTCCCTGTGAACCATATGGCTTCTAATGTATCATGTGATGGTGGATAGAAACCATTCAAGTGTGTGTGTGTGTCAAAGAGAGAGACAGACACTCATATATACACCCCTTGGCCAGAACTTCACTGCTGTGGCAGGTAGTATTTGCATCCGTGCCATCTTCCAAAAGAACTCAGCCCCGGCTGCCCACCCCTGCCCAGCACCTGGTGATTCCAGGCCACTCAGGGGCCCACTCTGACCCTCGGTGGCTCTTCCCGCCCTCTTCTCTGTGATCCAAGCAGAAGTTCTGCAGTACAGTGTCTGCCCAGTCACTTCAGAGAGACGATACAAAACAGTTCTCAGGAGTGAGCAGGTGACAGTTGGGGAGGAAGGATGGGAGCCCTGGGGGTTGTGGTGCCACTGGCAGCCCCAGATAACACCGCCTGCATTGCGCAGCTCTGCCTCGGCCCTGGGCTGCCCTTGGAGAGGGCCATTGGATGCCAGTTGCCTCTCTTTCCCTTTGGCAAAGAGCCCTCGGAAACAGGAGTTATTAGGAAACCAAAAGTAAACAGCCCAGCCTCTCCCCAAGGCCTGTGGAGCCTGTTGCCCTGGATGGAAGGTGTTGGTGCCAGCAGCTGCTCAGATGATCTGTCGGGCACGTTCTGGGGTAGTGGGGGCTGGGAGCCACGGGGCAGAATTTGGCAGTGAGAGAAGCACTGCAAAGGTCATCGTAGGCCTGACTTCTAGGGGCACATCGTCAGATCGAGGTTGGGGAAAAGGCAAAACTGCAAGCCCCTTCCTCATGCTTGCTTCACAGCCATGCAGCTTGGAGTTGAAAGCAGCCAGAGTAGCCACTTCCTTTGAGTTAACGCAGGTGCCGTCATCCTCCTGTGAGCCGCGGCTGCTCAGGGGACCACAGGGGAGGGACCACGGGGATCAGGCATCACTTTCTGCTCTGCCCCATGGGCCCCTCACACACAGCACCTAGGGACAGACGGTTCAGGAGTCAGAGACGGGGATGCCAGGCGACCCCAGCACGGAGTCGGTCACGCACGTTTCCTCCACTGTCCTGACCTGCCCACTTCCTCCTAACCCATTTGGCTGAGCTGGTACTGATATTCTTAAGACAGCAAAAATCAGTCGGTGGGGCTTGGGCTCTGAGATCTGCCTAATATTTGTGGGAACCACAGACGGCCCTCCCAGGGCAGGGCTCAGAATGGACGGCCGGGATTTTAACTCGTGGTTTCCTGATGGTTTGGGAAGGATGGTGAAACATCCTCCTCTGTGGAGTCTCCCTTTGCCCCACCCCTAGAACCAGGGGGTGCACATTTCCCTCCTGCCGTATGTCTAATCAGGGCTCCCATGTGTTGATCCTTGTGGCGTCGGCACCATACCCAACTCTGAGGTCTGTATGTGCCCTGTAATCACTCGGAGGATGCTGGGGATTGGATATTATCATTCACAAGGTGTAGATGAGAAACCTGAGGCTTGTCTTGCCTGTGTTCTCCAGCAAGGAAGTGACAGATAATTTTTTTGTTTTTTGGAGATGGAGTCTCGCTGTGTCACCAGGCTGGAGTGCAGTGGCATAGTGTTGGCCCACCAAAACCTCCGCCTCCTGGGTTCAAGTGATTCTCCTGCCTCAGCCTCCTGAGGAGCTGGGACTACAGGCGTCCGCTACCATACTCAGCGAATTTTTGTATTTTTAGTAGAGATGGGGTTTCACCATGTTGGCCAGGATGGTCTCGAGCTCTTGACCTCGTGATCCACCTGCCTTGGCCTCCCATAGTGCTGGGATTACAGGCACGAGCCGCTGCGCCTGGCCCAGAAGTGACAGATAATTTAAGCCCAGTTCCATCTCTCTCGTCCACATGTGCAGTGCCTTGCCAGTGAAGAAAATGCGCATTTATGCTTCTTTCCCTTCCTGCCTTCCTCCCTTTCTCCTTTCCTTCCTTTCCAACTGGGCTTTAAAGCCAAGTAGAAATCTGTCATCTGCCTGTCTCATTCTGTGCATTAGGGAGGCTAATCCAGGGTTTACTGTATGAGAACCTCCTAGTAAAGTATCTGACAGCATCGCTGTAAAGGATAAATTGGTCATGAGAGGTATTGTGGGTTCTAGGGAAAGACAATCAGAAAACCACCTAGACCATTTAGTGAGCTGTTAATTTTCCAGTAACATCTCCCTGCAGTGTTCACATCCCTGAGCGGGTTCCGTGTCTGTCTGCTGAAGAGGCAGAAGCATAAACCTTCTGGGAGTTCCTGCAACCTTTAATTGCCTGGAGAATCTAAAACAAGTAACAACTTCGAAGATGGTTCAAATGTATCCTGGAACTTTCCTACCCAGACTCCAAGATGCTTTTGCCTTTAAAACTAATAAGGCACTTGGTGCAGTGGATCACACTTGTAATCCCAGCACTCTGGGAGGCTCCCGTGGGAGGATCACTTGAGTTTAGGAGTTCCAGACCAGCCTGAGCAACATGGTGAAACCTTATCTCTACAAAACATACAAAAATTAGCCAACTGTGATGGCAAGTGCCTGTAGTCCCAGCTACTTGAGAGGCTGAGGCTGGAGGATCACTTGAGCCTGGGAGGTGGAGGCCACAGTGAGCCATGATCATGCTACTGCACTCCACCCTAAGTGACAGAGACCCTGTCTCTCAAATAATAAGTAAGTAAATAAAATAAAAGAAAGAAAAGAAGACAGAAGCCCAAATCCAGAGGGTACTTACTATTTTTATATTTTTGGGAAAGTGAGAGTTATTTATTTATTTTGAGACGGAGTCTCGCTCTGTTGCCCAGGCTGGAGTGCAGTGGTGCGATCTTGACTCACTGCAAGCTCCACCTCCTGAGTTCACGCCATTCTCCTGCCTCAGCCTCCCGAGTAGCTGGGACTATAGGTTCCCGCCACAATGCCCAGCTAATTTTTTTGTATTTTAGTAGAGACGGGGTTCCACCGCATTAGCCAGGATGGTCTCCATTTCCTGACCTTGTGATCTGCCCACCTTGGCCTCCCAGAGTGCTGGGATTACAGGCATGAGCCACTGTGCCCGGCCAAAAGTGAGATTTAATAAAAATAGATTCATCAAAGAAAATGTACAGACATGAAGGGAACTATTAACCTATTTACATGGTTTAGGCCAGGCGTGGTGGCTCACACCCGTAATCCTAGCAGTTTGGGAGGCCGAGGCGAGTGGATCACTTGAGGTCATGAGTTTGAGACCAGCCTGGCCAACATGGCAGAACACCATCTCTATTAAAAATACAAAAATTAGCAGGCATGGTAGCACACACCTGTAATCTCTGCTACTCGGGAGGCTGAGGCAAGAGAATCACTTGAACCTGGGAGGCGGAGGTTACAGTGAGCCGAGACTGTGCCATTGTACTCCAGTCTAGGCAAAAAGAGTGAAACTGTCTCAAAAAAAACAAAAAACAACAACAAAAAAACCCAACCATATTTACGTGGTTTAAAGTGTTTAGCTGTGTGTGGAGCGATTTCAGACTGTCAAGTTTTAAGTAGCAGCTTTTCTTCTTCCATGATGCATTAATATTTGTCCCTCAAACAGTAGCAGGAGGGAAGCAGAGGCTGTGTTCTACAATACAAAATCTAGCCCCATGGTCCTGAAAAATGGCCTCTGCAGAGAACCACCACTACAGGTGAGCAAGATGTTTAACGTGAGCTGGAATTAGGAACTATCTTATTTCTTCACTGAATATAATCAACAAGGACTTGTATTGAATCTGAAGAATATCAGGTTTTATAAAATCCCCCGTCTCTCCTCTCTTTTTGCTTCAAACATGTTAGATTGAGTTCTGGAGATACACAAACTAGAAAGGGCATTGTAGGAAATGGTTAAGTACGTTGGCGCTTCGGCATTCGTGTTGGTCTGTGTAAACATGGGCGGGTTATTTCAGCCCTGCCAGTGTCAGGAGTCTCGTGGGAGAAATCACAGGGGTGGTGTAGGAGTAAATAGAATAATCCATGTAAAGCTCTTGGAATGGTGCCGGGCAGATGGTGCGTGCTGGTAGCAGCTGTTTCTCACTATTGTTTTGCTTATTGTTGCTGTAATTCCAAGTTCTTGCCTTCCAGGTTCTGGTCTTCCTGCCAAGGGGCCATGCATGTGCATAGATACACATGTGATGGGTATAAAGGGTCCTGTGAAAACGGGCACTACCCAGACCACGTGGTCAGGGAGGGCTTCCTGGAGGAAGTGATGACCCAGCCTTGTCTCAAAGGACACATTCAGTGACTAAAGAGAGCTCTGGGGAGCACGAACATTTCAGGGCCTGTTGGGGTAAGGGGACTGTGTAGAGCAGTGCTCCCCAATCTTTTGGGCACCAGGACCAGATTCATGGATGACAATTTTTCCATAGATGGGGTGTGGGGAAATGGTTTCGAGATGATTCTAGCGCATTATATTTATTGTGTGCTTTATTTCTATTATTATTACATTGGAATACATAATAAAATAATTCTACCACTTATAGTGTAGAGCCAGTGGGAGCCCTGAGCTTGTTTTCCTGCAACTAGACAGTCCCATTTGGGGGTGATGGGAGACAGTGACAGATCATCAGGCATGAGATTCTCATAAGGAGCATGGAACCCGGATCCCTGGCATGTGCAGTTTTCAATACTGTTCACGCTCCTATGAGACTCTAATGCCACCACTGATCTGACAGGAGGTGGAGCTCAGGCGGTGATGCGAGCGATGGGGAGCGGCTGTAAATACAGATGAAGCTTTGCTCACTTGCCGCTTCCATCGTGCTGTGCAACCTGGTTTCAAACAGGCCACAGAGCGGTTACTAGTGCATGGCCCGCAGGCTGAGGACTCCTGAGAACCTGTGCTTAGAAATGAAGAAAAGTCAGCAGAAAGCCCTAAAAGCCAGGCAGGAGAGGAGGTTCAAGAGGGAGAGAAGGATCAGCTCTCAAACCTCCTGGAGAGTTTAAGAAAAATAAAAAATGTCCCTTGGATTTAGTGACAGTGAAGTCATTTATGCTTCCATAAGGATCATTTCAATCAAGCGGTAGAGAAACAGCCCAGTGGTGTGCTGGTAAGTGTTTAACAGTGGGCTCTTGGGGAGGCGTTGGGAGGAAGAAAAGGTTCTGATCTGTAGCATTTACCCATTTCCATGGTGTAAAGACTCTCCATGTGACTAAAGCCACCAATCGAAGTCACTGAATCCAGATTAAGAAGGGATGTTCATTGACTATGCAGTTCCAGCTGTCTCCAGAGCGTGCCTGAAATAGCCCGATCTCCGCAGTCATGGCGGCGGCCAGGTGACAAGGCAGAGATGGGCGGGTAGCTTGATGTTTCAAGTTCGTAAACTTTCTGTATCATTCATTTAAACAGCATGGTAGTGTATCTGCTGTCCTCGGCTGCATCTCGATGCTGACATTTGCCCCTCGCCTCCTGTCTCTCCGCACATTCTGATTCTATGGTGTTGTCTCCTCCCCCTTCTCAGCAGATGTCTCTGCTTCCATCTGCTTCTCAGAAAAACCCACCATGTTGCCGTGAAGAAGCTGACATCCGCCTTGCCCAGTAGTAAATATGTAATGGCATGTCAAGCACAGAACGGAAGGCTTTGAACATACAGCCTCGTGGGGTTTATCACCACCACAGTTCAAGGCAGAAGGCGTCCTGACCAACTGATACAAGTGCTCAGGTCCACTTGTCAGGGACAGTCTTCACAGTGGAAGGTGACTTTTCATCTCTGGGCCACCCAGATGGGTGATCTGACTTTAGGCTCGAAAAGCAACCTTTTGGTCTTAATCTGGCTCCTCAAGTAGAATTCCCTTACTTGAATGACAATACATGTACTTTCCAGCCTAACCTGACTTTTCCTGTCTTATTGTTGGTGAAAGGTTTCTATTCAAGATTATGTATGCATTGACTTTCTGGCTAATACATCAGTGTTCTGTGAGTTTAGTTGACAGGACTGGAGACCTGAGAACCCCTTAAGGGAAAAGGTAATAGCAGCAAACACTTAAATGACCCTCAGTGTATACCAGGCACTCTTAGGAGTACTTTATGTATTCAACCATATAACAAACCTGTGAGCTGTCCATTTTATTGATGAAGAAACTGAGGCACAGAGATGTTTAGTGCTTTGTCCAAGGTCACACGAGAGAGTGTCAGAACTGAGTTCTGAATGTAGGCCTTCGGGGTTCTGGAGTCTGTTTCCTAATCACCACCTTCTGCTGGTTCCTACCTGGCGAGCCCCAGAGCTGAGAATGAGACCCTGGACCTGCGGACCCCATCAAAGTGCAGACAGCCGGGAAGACTCCACCTCCACTACTCAGCACAGGCCCTGTGCCTATCCCTGGAAGGAAGGGACGCAACAGAAGCCATCCTCAAGCCTCGAAGAGCCCCCTTCCATGCTGACATCCTGACATTCCCAATCCTGCAACTCCTCTACCCTCACCTGGTTTCTTTGGTTTCCGGGGACTAATCCAGGCATTTTCCGGCTCCAGATCTGCTTCCAGGTGAGGAAGCTCCACCTGGCCCTGAGAAGACATCTCTGGTTGGGAGGAGCTCTGCTGTGTGGGACTTGCCTGCCCACTGAATGAAACCTGTCCCCTCTGTACCCCCAGTTCCCTGAATGTTTCCGAATGCCTTTTTTTTTTTTTTTTGAGACAGAGTCTTACTCTGTCACCCAGGCTGGAGTGCAGGGGCGCAATCTCGGCTCACTGCAACCTCCGCCTCCCAGATTCAAGCGATTCTCCTGCCTCAGCCTCCCAAGTAGCTGGGATTACAGATGCGTGCCACCACGCCTGGCTAACTTTTTGTATTTTTAGTAGAGATGGAGTTTCACCATGTTGACCAAGCTGGTCTCAAACTCCTGACCTCAGGTGATCCACCTGCCTTGGCCTCCCAAAGTGCTGGGATTACAGGCGTGAGCCACCGCACCTGGAATGTCGTTCAAGTTTTATTTTTGCCCCAGGTTATCCTGCTAATGCCTTATTTCTCCACTTCATGAAGCATTTCATTTCTGAAGCCAGTCCATTAAGGGGCTAATAAAAAGGGAACGTGCTGGACATGGCAGATAAAATAAAAAGCACTCCCTCTGAAGATGCTCCTCCCTGGCTCTCCAGTGCTGTGTGAGAAGATAAATGAGGCATTTGCTTTCTGTCCTCTCTTTCTCTGGGACCTTAAGGGATTGATGCTGTGGGTTGTTTTGGAGCTTTCATTTCCCAAAACTCCGGCCTGGAACAAAGGTCTACGAGGCACCTTCAACGGTTATAGAGGGACTTCGTGGAAGCACAGAAATAACTCTGGAGGGGGAGAGGTTTCATATTCTCAGGCATGTTTACACATCTGTTGTACCAAACTGGGCTTTAATTAATTAATTACTTTTTTTTTTTTTTTTTAGAGGCAGTGTCTCACTCTCTTGCCCAGGCTGGAGTGCAGTGGCATGATCATAACTCACTGCATCCTCGAACTCCTGGGCTTAAGAAATCTTCCTGCCTCAGCCTCCCAAGTAGCTGGGATTAAGGCATGAACCACCGTGCCTGGCGTCAGATTGGGTTTTAATACTGTGGGTTTAATGGTGTCCTGATGTACCAGGAAGTTGACAGGATCAGGGCAAGAGTCAGTTGGATTTCCTTCAGCTGTTCCTAGTAGAGGAAGAAGACCTTTGCAAAGAGAGAAAGTTGGTCCTGGATGGGTGTGGAGGTCGCATATTCCTCTCCCGGTGCAGCTTGGTTGGGCAGGTCAGTCTTTGAGCACGTGTGTGATCATCTACATAAGGAATAGCTGGAACCATATGTTCTTTAAAACACCTAGAGACCTGAAAGTTCCATGATTTTGTTGACAGCATAAAAGTCTAATACCTTTTGTTATTATTGTTGCTTTTTTTTTTTTTTGAGAGGGAGTCTCACTCTGTCACCCAGGCTGGAGTGCAGTGACACCATCTCGGCTCACTGCAAGCTCCGCCCCCCGGGTTCACACCATTCTCCTGCTTCAGCCTCCTGAGTAGCTGGGACTACAGGCGCCGCCACCACGCCCGGCTAATTTTTTGTATTTTTAGTAGAGACGGGGTTTCACTGTGTTAGCCAGGATGGTCTCAATCTCCTGACGTCGTGATGCACCCGCCTCGGGCTCCCTAAGTGCTAGGATTACAGGTGTGAGCCACCGCACCCGGCCGTATTGTTGCATTTTTTAAAATCCCTCAACTTAGTGTAGTCTTGGCACATGGTCTTATAAAGCAAATACATGACAGGGATCTATCTTTGGAGACTTTGGAGAGATCTATACTTTGTATCTTTAAGGAATATGATTGCTAAATAGAATGAGTGTCCGCATCTCTGTCTCAAGACCTGACTAGATGGTGTGTGGAGTGGTGCCTCTGTCCCTCGATCATTGGCAGGAATAAAGGTAGTTGAAGCCAAAGATTGAACCTTCACTTTTCCCTACAGTTGAGGGCTAATTAACTCCAGCCTTGTCCAAGAACTCAATTTATGGCATCCTTAAGCTCTTCTTCTAGCAACCTCAAGACTCCAAGAAACTTTTTTAAAAAGCAAGCTCTTTTCCACAAACAAGTTTAGGAATCCATATCCAGAATTTCCACCTTCTAAATTGGCACCTAAGCGTGATAGATGGCTCCCTATAATGGGCAGCTCTCGTTCACTACAGCAGCACGCTAGTGGTAATATCACAGCCTGTGGCATTACACGAGACTCTGACAAGCCATTAAGAAAAAAACAGGCCAGCATTATTGAAATTCCCGATTGCATTTCCATCATCTGAAATATGTGAAGCAGCCTTGTAAACTACAAACTTTTTCTGTTTTAGAACTTTGGAACCCATTTCAGCACTCTGTCCATACAGTGGTTGAGAGTCGGAGGGAACTTTTTTCTTATCGATATCTACCACTTTGCTCTGTTAGCTTTTTTTTTTTTTTTCCGTCTTTTAGACATGGTCTGTCTCTGTTGCCCAGGCTGGAGTGCAGTGGCGCGATTCCAGTTCATTGCAACCTCTGCCTCCAGGGTTCAAGCGATCCTCCTGCCTCAGCCTCCTGAGTAGCTGGGATTACAGGCATGCACCACCATGCCCAGCTAATTTTTGTATTTTTAGTAGAGATGGGGTTTCGCCATGTTGGCCAGGCTGGTCTCGAACTCATGACCTCAGGTGATCTGCCTACCTTGGCCTCCCAAAGTGCTGGAATTACAGGCATGAGCCACCATGCCCGGCCTCTGTTAGCTCGTATTCTTCCAAATGGACTGGCTATGACTTTATTATTAAAACAACAATAACAACAAAAGCATTATAAAGTAAATAAAATGAAGAGCCACAGAAGGCATAGTAAGAAGTAATCTTCCCTTGCCTAAACGGTACCGAAGCTGAAGGCGTAA
Organism: Trachypithecus francoisi; assembly: GCF_009764315.1. Taxonomy (NCBI): domain Eukaryota; kingdom Metazoa; phylum Chordata; class Mammalia; order Primates; family Cercopithecidae; genus Trachypithecus; species Trachypithecus francoisi. Next base: position 4,576,874 of record NW_022681474.1, on the reverse strand, counting down.
ATTGTATGTATTTCATCCCACTGTTATTTCTGTTTACCATTTGTATATGTGTTTCTACTTGCAATGCTGTAGAATCATTGACTCATAAGAACGTCAGATAAAAGG